>NW_027528818.1:8080947-8163429 GCF_008692635.1 Crocuta crocuta | reverse complement strand
CGCAGACCCCCCCCCCCCCCCCCCCCCACACACACAAGTGAGTGTTTACAGAACTGAACGGGTGAAATTCAAATAAGGTCAGTGATATAACAATGCCTATTTTCTGCTTGAGATACTACACTGCAACTAATGCAAGATATTGAGATTGGAAAAACTTGGGCAAAGTTTACATGGAACTTCTCTGAACTTACTTTAAACCTACATGTTCATCTATAATTATCCCAAAATAAAAAGTTTAAAAAAACGTATTCTTTTTACTTTTTTTATGAATATAATTTATTGTCAAATTGCTTACATACAAAACCCAGTGTTCATCACAGTAAGTGTCCTCTTCAATGGCCATCACCCATTAATGACAATCAGAAGTTAATGACCATAATCATAATAGCTATAGTCAGGTATCAAGTTCAGTGCTAAACCCTTATAATATTTTTATCTTTTGTTAATGTTGTGAGAACTCTATGAAACAGGCACATGTTATTAATCCCTATTTCACAAATAAGAATATTGATGTCCTGAAAGTTAATAACATTTGCCTAAGAGGATGTAACTTATTAGTAAGAAAGGAGGAATTTAAATGCATGTAAATTCTGAGCTAAGACTTTTGGCTACAACACTTTTTTGTTATGTAAAAAAGTTTATTATCTCATATGTCCTTTATATACTTGGCATAATAGTTGGCAATAAATCTATGTATGTTTATGAATAAGTAAATGCGATCACTAATTGTGTTCTCTGAAATCATGGGTAAACTGGTGTAAGGGAAAGAGCAAAACTGTATGTTCCTTCAAGTCATGTAATTTGGAAAACTAAATGAAAATCTGAGCTTCAGTTGCTTGATCGTCTGACTAGAGAAACGGATGCTTCATATATCTTTTAGATCCTATCTCTCAAATATCAGATGTCTTAGGCAAGTTTTTGGCATCACAGTTAATTTATGATTGACATTTTTAATGAGTGTCTGAAATGCCAATATTTTGTGTTGTTGATAAAACGATCCATATGTTTTACATTTCAGATACTCCAGACAGCTGAATTGACATTCTGTTGTGAAATGTTAAATTCCTAATACGATTCCAAATCCAGGCAGTAGGCTAAACCATTTCCATAAGGAACTTAGAATATGCTCAAGATTTTTTTCTTGTTTTCATCTAAGACTTGGAATTTTAAAGTACCTAGAAGGTTCAAAGACACATGCTGCAGTAGATTAATCTTCATCAAGAATGGCAAATGTCCAGTAGAAGGATTAACAAACAGCATTACTTGTTAGCATAGGAATTGAGCCAGTAATTTCCTAACAGAGAGCTCAGGAGACCCTCAGTAGCCTATTAACAGGAACTTATGGCCTAGGTGTCAACTGTTCATATCAGAACTATAAGCTTCACAAGGGCAGGAAATTAGTGTGTTTCCGTGCCCACACTCTTCCAAATATTTAGAACAGTGCATGGCACGCAGTGACGATTATTTCATCAATAAAGTAGCTGAAAATAATCTAGTAAACGTCATAGACAGGCACAGTTCAATTTTTACCCACTTATTATATATTTATCCCAATTGCTGTATTTCTTGGAAATACATCCCAGTTAGTTTGGAATTAAAATTCCTGCTTTGTATTCTCTCATGCTAAACTTTGGAGCAAATATCTCTATACAGCATTTCTGATTTCTTTTGTTTCCCTCTTCTGAGTATTTTTATAATATAATAATTCAATTCACTTCCTTGGAATTCCTAATTTTCCCCTTGAATTATACATACTCTGCTATGTGTAACTAACAAAGTCATTTTTTCAAGATATCTCTTTGATCTGAGAACACACAAAAAATCACCTATGCTTTTCATCTCATTCAACATTTCTTAATTGTGTGTTTTCTCTTCTTTAGAATCGCAGCAAACTGATACACCTCCCTCTTCTTATCAACTTCAACTTGAAAACCATTATAATTTGTATGCCTTTTAACATTGATAATCTGTATAACATTTAACATAAGCTTGTTAAAGAAAATCACACATTTAAAAACTATTATTTTCATAGAAATACAATTTTTGAAATTTAAAAAGAAAAAAAAAAAACTCACTACCAAGAGCCTGGGTGACTCAGTTGGTTAAGTGTCCAACTCTTGGTTTCAGCTCAGGCCATGATTTCACAGTTCATGAATTCAAACCCCATGTTGGACTCTCTCTTCACTGACACCAAGAAGCCTGCTTGGGATTCTGTCTCTCCTTCTTTCTCTGTCCCTCCCTCACTCGCATGCAGGCGTTTTCTCTCTCACTCTCTCTCTCAAAATAAATAAACATTTTTAAAAACCTCATTACTTCTTGTGGTATTGGAAATCACTATTTATTTCTATTAGTCATAATTAAAATTTTGTATTAATTTCCTCAGTTTGTATTTTTAGTTTTTGTAAGTTTCAGAATTTGATCTAATGGCCAGATCAGCATTTTAAAATAAAATTCAGTAAGAAAGATCATCCATAATCTATGCTACCTTTTGCTTTTTCAGGAGCCCAGTGGGGAATTTCTGTCCTGCAAGTAGACCAGAAGACAATATCTATTTCTGACATTGTCCTCCAAACTGTACACAATGGTCTACCCTTCTATAGCACATTTGTTTTTAGATATCAGGTCAGAAATATCATTGGAAATCATTCATTGCCTGGCTTTATGCAGTCTATCAGAAGTTTGGTCAAAACTATTTCATTCATTCATCCATTCATGTAAAACACATATGGGTATTGTATGTAAGTGATGAATCACTAGATTCTACTCCTGAAACTAATATGAACAGTATATGTTAACAAACTAGAATTTAAATAAAAATTTGAAACCTATAATAAATAAATAATAAACAAACAAACAAACCATTCTATGCCTGATAATAAGAATGAAACTGATTTAGACAATTACGGTTCCTTTTCATCAGGGTAAAATGGCTTTCTCCTTGATTTATAAGAGTTCATACCTATGATCAACTTGATGTCGCCTTTTCTATTGCATTCATCATGAACAATTAAGTACAATGAAAGACGCTTAACATTAAGGGACACTACAACGGACCAGTCCTCTCATTGTAATTGAACTTTTCATCTAAGTTGACATTGATATCTTTCCAGCAATTTAAGTTAGAAGATTCTTTGTTCTAGCTCTCAATATAAAAATGATACAGATATATGTATATATGTATAGATTGCATGCAAATTGTATATTACCTACAATCACATATATATATATCAAATACATATTATATATCATTATATTTATAGTTGGTAAAATATCTCTTATTCTCCTCCTTTCCTCTGACTAGGATCTAATCATCTGTTGCATGGATTCTTGCCTTCTAATTTCTTATTTCTAGTTTCTCTGTGCAATAATGTTTCATATCACCACCAAAACTGTGCAACTAAAACACAAATTTTCCAAGTTTTTATAAAACAACAAAAGAAATACAAAGTGAAAAACTTTGCCTCCAGACTCATTTCCTTCCTCTCTTCTAGCACTCCAACACTATCTGCCTCCCACACCATGACTTATTACACACAGGACTCTACATTCTACAATTTCATGTCTTTGGTAAGATTCTCTGGTGGGTATCCCTTTATAAGCACATTCTACCCTGGATACCCTCCTACTCTGTGTGTCACTTATGTCCCAATATTTATTTTTTCTACAGCAGATTGTAGGCATTCCCATTAAAATCCAACTCATTATAAAGAAGTATTTGTTTATAGCTGGATTATAATTTTTGTGAAAATTATAATCACAGCATCTACCTTATTCCCTATACAAAAGGAAATAGAAAGAGAGTAAAAATGGAAGGAAGGAAGGAAGGAAAGAAGGAAAGAGAGACTGAAAGAGAGACAAAAAGAGAAAATAAACAGAAGTAAAGAAGAAAGGAAGAAAGGAAAGAAATTGACTTCTGGGTGGATAAAATGTTATTTATGGGTCCTAGATACAGTTCTACTAAGTTAATTTCCACATAATGAAATTTTTATCTAGTAATTTTCTTTTTTCTTATGTGATTAATTCATCTACCTGTCTGCTACATGTGATTAGATATGTATTGTGTAATTACAATTAATAAGGAATTAAAATAATTCATATGCTACAAATTTGCTTGTCTACATTTTCTAAAATAATATGTAGGAAATTGAAGGGGGCAGGAGAATATAAATTCACTTGTCCAGCAAACATCTTGACTGCAATTTAAATTGTTTTATTATTAAAATTATTAATCAAAAATACAAAACGTTTATTTTTTCCATTTCATTTTTCTTTTTATTATTATTATTTAATTTAAATCCAAGTTAGTTAATATATAGTTTAATAATGATTTTGAGAAAAGAATTTAGTGATTCATCATTTCATATAATACCCATTGCTCATCCCAACAAGTGCCCTCCTTAATGCCCATTATGCATTTAACCCATTCACCACCCACTTTCCCTCCAGCAATCCTCAGTGTGTTCTCCATATTTAATATGGTGAAATGGTCTTATTTTTGCTTCTCTTCCTCTATATTCATCTGTTGTGTCCTTAAATTCTACATATGAGTGAAATCATATGATACTTGTCTTTGTCTGACTGACTTATTTTGCTTAGCATAATACATTCTGATTCTATTCACATTGTTGCAAATGGCAAGATTTCTTTCTTTTTGATCGTTGAGTAGTATTCCATTGTACATAACTATACACCACCTCTTCTTTATCCAATCATCAGTCAATGGACACTTGTGCTCTTTCCATAATTTGGCTATTGTTGATAGGGCTGCTATAAACATTGGGGTGCACATGCCCCTTCAAATCAGCATTTTTATATCCTCTTGATAAATACCTGGTAATATAATTCCTGGGTCATAGGGCAGCTCTAGTTTTAATATTTTGAGGAACCTCTATACTATTTTCCAGAGTTGCTGCACCAGTTTGCATTCCCACCAACAGTGTAAGATGGTTCCAGTTTCTCCACATCCTCGACAACACCTGTTGTTTCCTGTGTTGTTAATTTTAGCCCTTCTACAGAGCTAAGATGGTATCTCATGTTAGTTTGATTTATATTTCCCTGGTAATGAGTGATGTTGAACATCTTTTCATGTGTCTGTTAGCCATCTGGATGTCTTCTTTGGAAAAATGTCTGTGGATGTCTTCTGCCCATTTCTTCACTGGATAATTGGTTTTTGGGTGTTGAGTTTTGATAGTTCTTAACAGATTTTGGATACTCACCCTTTATCCAATATGTCATTTGCAAATATCTACTCCCATTCCATTGGTTGCCTTTTATTTTTGTTGATCGTTTCCTTCACTGTGCAGAAGCTTTTTATCTTGATGAGTTCCCAGTTTGCTTTTATTTCCTTTGCCTCTGGAGACATGTCTAGTAAGAAGTTGCTGTGGCTGAGGTCAAAGTGGTTGCTGCCTGTTTTCTCCTGTAGGATTTTGATGATTTCCTGTCTCACATTTTGGTCTTTCATCCATTTTGAATTAAATTTAGTTATGCTTTTTTAAATTTTTTTTACATTTTTTATTTATTTTTGAGAGACAGAGTGAGACAGAGTGTAAACTGAGGAGGGGCAGAGAGAAAAGGAGACACAGAATCTGAAACAGGCTCCAGGCTCTGAGCAAGCATTCAGCATAGGCTCGAACCCATGAACCATGAGATCATGACCTGAGCCGAAGTCAGACGCTCAACAGACTGAGCCATTCAGGCGCCCCAATTTAGTTTTGCTTTTAACATAATTCTTATTTAGTCTAAGGACAATTACATCATGAATATTCTTTGTGAATTTTCTTCTTAGATGTTTTACCTTGGAATGATCTTTCATACTTTTTGACAAGATGAACATTAATTTTTAAATGGTTCTCTTAAGCTTAATTTAGCACTATTTAATAATATTTTCATTTTTCATACTACTTTGCCTAGATTCTTAAATAATAAGTTATACAAGTAAATTATATAATTATAAATTATATAATTTAGAAAAAAATGTTTATGGTAATATTTAAAAAATATTTTACTTTAGGTTTCCCTTGATGTTATGTCATCAATTTACCATGAAATATATAGATCTTATCAGACATATTTTCAGAATCCATAAATATTTTTCTCATCTTTCATACATTAATATGTATTATATATAAATTTCCCATTAAGAAATTATTTTCTTTAGATCCCTAATCTTTCATAGAGAAATGAAAATATTAATACTAGTCATTATTTAAGTTAAAAAGTTTTATCTACCAACTTGTTTATTGGATTTGTATTTTAGTTCTTTGTAACTTTTCTTTTTCACTGTGAATAGTCATTTCTTTTGGAAATAGTGTAAGATATTTTTACTACTGATGATTTTTTTAGTATATAGTTATTAAATACCTTCTATTTTGCTATAATTTTAGATTTATAAAATGTTGGAAGATAGTATAGGGCGTTCTGATAACCACTTCATCTGTTTTTCCATATTAGCATGTTACATTACTAAGTTACATTTTTCACAACTAAAATACCTAACTGACACATACCTACTAATTCAACTCTAGGTTTTATTCACATATTTATTTCAATATGTTTTTCCACTAATGTCCTGCTGCTGTTTCAGGATCCCATCCAGGATCCCACAACGCATTTAGTCCTCATGTCTCCTTGGCTTCCTCTGATTTATAACTGCTTCTTAGTCTTTCCTAATTCATCCTGACCTTGACAGTTTTGAAAATTATTGACCAAGTAGTTTGTAAAATGTTCTTCAATTTGGGTTTGTCTGATTTTTTCCTCATGATTTTTTTTAAATATTTTTATTTATTTCTAGGAGAGAGAGAGACAGCGTGAGCAGGGGAGGGTCAGAGAGAGAGGGAGACACAGACTCTGAAATAGGCTCCAGGCTCTGAGCTGGCAGTCAGCACAGAGCCCGACGCGGGGCTCGAACCCATGAACCTCGAGATCATGACCTAAGGAAAGTCGGACACTTAACCGACTAAGCCACCCAGGCGCCCCCCTCATGATTTTTATTAGGATATACTTTTGGGTAAGAATACCACAGATATGAAGTACTTTTCTTAACCCCAAATCACCAATACGCACTATGGACATGGCTTATCAGTGATAAACACTTTGACTAAGATAGTGTTTGTCATAGTTTGCCAGGTTTCTCCAACTATAAAAATATGTTATGCATTTTTCTACATTCTCAACTACACTCCTTGGAAGCAAGTCTGTAAATAAAACCCATATCAGAAGGGTGTGAGTGGGAATTAATCTCCACCTCCCAGACAGGGACTTAGTAATATAAATTATTTACAATTCTGGAAAAAGGTTTTATACTCTTTTTTCTAGTTGATTTATTTTGCAATCATTTATATTAATATGAAATCTAAGATATTTACTTTGTACAATGGGCCCTCCAGTGATGTTTAAGTTTAAAAAATGTAACTTACCTACTTCTCTACTTGTCAATGTCAAGAATTGAATAATATTGCTTACTTCTATTCTTACTAATTGCCAGTCCCAGATATAGATTATTTCAAACTTCTTATTTTACACTCTACTATTTTTCTATTTCCTTTTTTAGCTAAGTCAATGGAAACCTCATGCTACTAGTTACTGGGAAAAATCTTTTGTTACTCTTGACTCCCCTGTCTCTCACCTCAGATCTAATCAAGTCATCAAATTTTTTTCAATAATGTTTCTTCTGTATTATAAATCATATACTATAGTTTTATGCTTAGAAACCTATTTTCATAAATAAACTTTAAAGAAAAAAAGGAGGATTCATGGATGGCTCAGTCAGTTAAGTATCCTACTCTTGATCAGCGTTCAGGTCATGATCTCACAGTTTTGTAAGATTGAGCCCTGCTTAGAGCTCTGTGCTGGCAACACAGAACCTGCTTGGGATTTTCTTGCTTTTCCTCTATCTCTGCCCCTTACTCTGCTTTTTTCAGTGTAACTTAGTATTCCGTGGATGCTTTGGTTAAAAAAGAATTTTTCTTCAACATTTTTATCTTATTTCTTCAGTATCACTCATCCTCAATTTTTTATCATGGGATTCTGTTTATAATACTATTTTTTTAATATTTTTATTTATTTCTAGGAGAGAGAGAGAGACAGCGTGAGCAGGGGAGGGTCAGAGAGAGAGGGAGATTATATTATAACAGATTATAACAGAATTTATTACAGTGATTAAATGTTAATATTTATAGTACTTTTAGAATAGAGGCGCCTGGGTGGCTTAGTCGATTAAGCGTCTGACTTTCGCTTAGGTCATGATCTTGCGGTTCGTGGGTTCGGGCCCCGCGTCGAGCTCTGTGCTGACTGCCAGCTCAGAGCCTGGAGCCTATTTCAGAGTCTGTGTCTCCCTCTCTCTCTGACCCTCCCCTGCTCACGCTGTCTCTCTCTCTCTTTCTCCTAGAAATAAATAAAAATATTTAAAAAAAAATAGAAAGAGTACGTGACACATAGATGGTTTGAAAGTAATATTAAGTTTAATCAATTAAAAATACAAATAAATAATATTCCACATTTTCTATATGCCTTCTTGATTTTCATTATAATTCTTTGTCATAGGGAGAACTTTGTTTCTTCAAATGGCAGTCTTCTGAAACACAGCTTTTTTTCTTATCTCATGTTTAGCAAGGTTAGGAAGTAACTTTCATATTGTGCTTTGAGGTCAGTTCAGCCATAGATTGCAGAAAAACCTCATCTCTTCTTTCAAGTTGCCGTGAAGGAGAACATTTCAAATCACTGCAAGCTATTTGGTTAGAGAGATTTGACAATAGACAAGATAATGAGAGAAGACAAGAAGGAGAGAGTGGGTGGTTTTTCCTTGTTTGTTGTAGAAACAGCTGGACATTAGCTCAAGCCAGCTGTTTATCACCTTGTTTGAATGTGCTCACTGAAAAGCAGCAAGTCAGTTCACAGGCAGTTTGTCTAGCCCAGGTACCAACTTTAAGCAGCAGCCTGGACTAATGAAGCACATTGGGATATCTATTCAACAGGGCCCCATAGATTTCAGAGGAACATTGCTGGAAGGTTTTTGATTTCCCTTACATAGTCTAGTCCTTACCCCTTAAAATTGCAAAGTCCATTATCAATTTACAAGTGACTTGTGGCAAGTCACGTGCCACATTTTTCCTTTCATTCATCTGCTTTACCTGTACTTTGCTAGCTGAGATATATTTATATATGTGCCATGTATATACAAGTTTTTTCCCAATGCTAATGTTATTTCCTGTTCATAACCACTGGATTATTTTAAGATGAATTGTGGAGAATAAGCTTAGGGAACCCCCGGGCTTAAATTAATGTGTTAACAAGGCGTAAAGAAGTACAAAGCCGTAGGCTGCTCACACCCAAGATTAGATAAACAAGATAAGACAATGAAGAATAGGGAGGTGCAAAGGCAATAGGGAGGTGCATAGAAAGAGGGTGCAGAGCCCCCAGAATAGAGATGGAGGGGCAAAGGCCCTAGTATAAAGTAGGGAGGGACAAAGGCCCCCACTACAAAGGTATATAAGGTAAGCCAGATTAGGCATTCAGGGCAAAGTGCCCCCTCAATTTAGTTCTATAGTGGAAAGCTGCTTTCATAGGAAGGTAGGACTAAGGTATGTAAACAGGTAAATTTGGCTGTAGACTGCAGCACTGCAGGTTGAGCAGCCCAGATCAGAGATGATTAACAAAAGAAAAGTTGCCTTGTTACTCTGGGGTCACATGTCCTACCTGTCTGATATCCTAGGGTAGCTAAGATAAACAGAGGTGGTGCCTCATGTTCTCTGTAAACAACCTCAGCTGCCTGGGGCCAGGATTTTGTTTTGTATTAACCCAAACCCCTAACCCCAAATAGCTTCAAGACTCCCTTTCCCTCCTGTCCACAAGTTAAGGTTCACAGATTCATTGCCAATGTCCATCGCCATGTTTGTAAACCTTCTGATCCTAATAAAAACGCAGCAAGGACCCTTATTCAGAGCTCTTGTCTTTTCCTGGCCATTAGCCACTCTCTCCCCTATTTTAATCCTACATCTCCTCTCTTGCTGGCTGAGAGAGAACTTTAGACGAGAGTCTATGACAATGAATCTCATTTGTGGGCAGTTTAGGGACATATTCTCAATCTCCCATCTCACCTTAGATTTTTACTAGCAGCATTTTATTGTATTTACTGGTATCAAAGTAACACTTCACCATACTAATAAATTTGATACAACAAAAATATTTTTATATAAAAGTGGAACCCATACTGAGGAATGATAAGAATTAAAGATAAACCTATTCCTAACACACAATCTCATATTCACATTACACAGATTCTTGTTGCATATATTTCATATTAGTGCCCTGTGTTCATATGAATTTTAAAAGAGTAGTTCTGTCCTGTGAAAATGAAAGCAAAGCTTCAAGTACACTATCTTAATTATAAATGTTATGGGACCACTGTTTGAGAGGGCTTTGCTCCAGAGATTACAAATAAAATGAAGTACATCCAATTAAGTACCAGATTGACAAAATTTTTCCTTTATACTTACTGACAACCCTCAGATACCTCATTCAGGATTAGACAGTCAAGTACTCTCAATGACAGCAGGAGGCCACTTTCTACTCACTCTGACATTCTATCTATGCAAAATGGAAATGCTGAAACTCTTATTAAAGTGTGTGTGAGTGTGTGCATGCGTGTGTGTGTGTGTGTGTGCGTGTAGTAAAAATAACTAAAAAGAGGCAAGAAAATATGTTGCTGCCCATTTTTGTCTGTATCCAAAGAGACTATAAAAATGTCTTTTCTGAAGACATCATTTACAACTGCAGAGCTCAAAACCAAATTAAGGACTACCTTCTTCATAATGATGATTTAATGTTTATGTGAAAAGAACTTACATAAAAAATGCATGTGTGCATATGTTAAAATAAGGCAGATATTGTATGTATGTATGTTCAGTAATAGTGTAATATATGTAATTTATTATATAATACATATTTACCCTGAAATTAGAATAGTACAATTTATAACAAAAGAACAAAGAGGCCAAACACACCAATACAAAAAGCTTCTGGGGAGCAAAATTTCACCTTTCTAAATTTGTAAAAATGTAGGAAAAAATATACAGACAGTAATTCTCCAGACTACCACTTAGCAAAGATGAACACTCAATATAATCGAAAAATGTTTGACAGCTGGGATAATGTGCCTTAATGGTTCATTGACAGGCAGGCTGGTTTCAACCATCTGCATATTTATTTCTATTTCCATGGTGGTCCAGCTGCAAGTGCGACCACATTTGATAATGCCTTCAATTAGATCTTCACTCTTAATGGATTCATTATTTTTTATAACCAGCCTCCCATGGGTTTCATTCAAAGTAAGCAACAATAAAAGTACAGAAGTGATACAGTTAATGCTCGGTAATTTTATGTCTCTCATTTTACTATAGGAGTGACAAATATTGATAGGCTGGAGCAAATGTATAGCTTTATACTACTTTGGTGTATCTCAATTGATCTCCTCAGTGATTTTGTGAACCAGTCCTGTATCATTCTTTTAAATTATATATTCACCTGATACATTTTTACATGAAAGTAGGTCATGTATATTAGTGGACACCCAAAGGTCCATTCCTACCTATTTGCCTTTATTTTGTGATTGATTCCTGCCTTCTTAATCAGCTCTCCTATTAATATTATAGAAACACTTATGGTTTTCCACGAAGTAAGATAAAAGCTGAATTACAATTCATTTTCTCCCTCAAGGCCTCAAATGATAAAGGTAGCTTTAGAAATCTGAGACATGCTGAGATTTAGCTGAAAGCAAGAAGAGACTTAAATCATTCCCATAACAGAAAAGCCTGCAGGCAAGGAAGGTGGACCAATTAGAGCATTCCAAGTCATTCCCAATGGTTCTTCAAGTCAGATGTTAATTATCACTAGACTCACTAGGGACTGAGCGTTCATTCTGTGTATCAAAACCTACTTGGACCTTAATTTGGCTTTGTCAAAATAACCTTTGTCTGTGACAAAAGTCTTCTTTAACTTGTAAGAATGATTCAGCTAGACTCTATAAGAATGGTGAGCTAATTTTATTGTGAAGTCTTTTGAAATCCATACTAAATGTCTGTCCAGAATACATCTACCATTTAAATATTTTCAAATGAATTTCTAGACATAATCCCAAGCCATTTGGGACTTTTTTTATTATGTAGAACCAATATTATTATATCTGTAACCACTGGACAGTAGAAAATGTTTTTTTAATAGCTAAAACTTTGTTTTGTTAAATAAAAGAAAAAAATGAAACTATCTTACACACGACAAGCATCATGCTTCTAGTTTATTTCTTTGAAAAGAACTGGCTAATTGGTGGATAATGTCTTTGTCAATCCTCTAAGGCAATGCTAAGACCTTTGTTATATATATATATGTATATATATATATGTATATACAGAATATCTATATTGCCTTCTTTTGAGTCCAGATATCTCCATCATTTCCTTTTTTTAAGTTTATTTATTTATTTATTTTGAGAGAGAGAATGCATGGGTGGGGCTGGGGCAGAGAGAGACAGAAAGAGAGAGACAGAGAGAGAGAAGAGGAGGAGAGAGAATCCCAAGCAGGCTCCACACTGCCACTGCAGAGCCTGATATGGGGCTTGAATCCACGAACTGGGGGATTTTGACCTGAGCCAGATTCAAGACCCAGATGTTAAACAGACT
The DNA here is from genome assembly GCF_008692635.1 of Crocuta crocuta. Classification (NCBI taxonomy): domain Eukaryota; kingdom Metazoa; phylum Chordata; class Mammalia; order Carnivora; family Hyaenidae; genus Crocuta; species Crocuta crocuta. The sequence goes on along the minus strand of NW_027528818.1, from coordinate 8,150,758 downwards.
GAGCTACCCAGGCACCACCCAACCCCCTGCACTGTATTTTTTTACATCAAGACAATGTATTACCCATAATGTAGCTATTTATTGCCCATTTTACTTCTTACAGAATATGTTTTCAGTCAAACCAATACTGTGAAACCAAGCTTGGTGGTATAATTTAAAAGACACATTTTTTATTCAAAGAAACATTGCAGGATTGAGTCATGGTCCTTTCTTTTACTAGGTATGTGGCCTCTGGCAAATGATTTACATGAGTCTCAAAATTCCCACCCTTAAAAAGTGGAAAATGATATTAAGTGTGCAGGGTTCGTGTGTGATGCACTCCACACAGCGCCTGATAAAAAGTGAATGAGCGTTAATATACCTTGTTGTGTTTATTATTATTAGAATTCTCATTTTGTTAGGATGTTTCAAATGATCTGATCACTGTTACATTAAGAATCCTACAGAGTCATGGAAACTTATTATGTCTTGCTGTAATGTTATTTTATATTTTGAGATATAATAAAGAATTAATGCCTTGTATATTTTAAATGTTGCAGTTTCAGAGTTATGCATGATATTGTGTGGAAATTTGTTTTCTGCAAATCCGTCTATGCTGAAGAGCGCAGTTTAATTGTAAGCGCACAGTGAACGTGGGCATGTCGAGAACTGTCTCATTTGTGTCTTTCTGGCTGCCAAGTCATACAGAACTGACTAAAATAAGTGAAGTGGAGAATGAGCCAATTTTCTGAGAAGCTTTAGGAAGGACACATGTGACATACTAGAGGCACACAAGACCAGAAATAAACAGTAGTATAGCACAATCTCTTGCTAAGAGTGACATTTCCAAGTTTGGGCTAAATTTCATCATTTCCCTAGATGCCAGCCAGGAAGTGATTACTATACAACTCTGTATATGGCCTAGTTAAGAGTTTCTCTAAACTTTCAGCTATATCATTTCAGTTTTTTCCATACCTCAAAAGGTTCCATGTACTGTTAAATTAGGATGGGTATAAAAATGTCTGAGCAACAGCAATTCAAAGAATGATGGTGGTGGTTTCTGAAGTTTCACTAGACCACAAAGTGAGTAGAGATCGTAGAAGCTGAGGTCAACAAAGCAAGTGCCCGCATTTGTCAGGCATTCCAGGCAAGAGATTTCAACACCATCTAAAGTTAATGGTCTTTACCCTTAAAGGAAAACAATCATGTTATGCTGAAAGATGGATACTTTCCATAGAGGAAAACAGCTTTATGTTTAGGACCGTGTTGTACCAAAGAAGCTAAACTCAGATTATCATCATGCGTGAGTGCAATACCTACCAGTTACCAAAAGTTTCTGTTCATTTTGATAACCCACTGAAAGACTGGAGAAACATTCAGTGATTCCCCAGAGTAATTATAATCGTTCACACAGTGTATAATGTTATTCTGAGAACATCAATTGCTTAAAATTGATAATGGTTCCACCCTAGAATTACATAGCCAATTATGGGTCTCTTTCATTTGTCACACCAGATTAGATTTCTGGCCCATCTAGTTAGGCAGATTGCCTCTGCCAGTGACCAATACAAGCAATGTTTCAATGTGAGGAAAAGAGAACACAATGATAGAAGAAGTGAAATAAGTTAGCAGGTTTCACCATGTTTGCTTCCTGAGAACACTAGCATGCAATCATATACCCAGAGCTTATCGACATATGTGATTCAAATATATAACCTGATGAAAACATATCTGACACATTTTGACATAAACATCTTTAAGGACATTTAAACATCATTCAAGACATTTGCTTCTATCACTATAAGTATCAGTTAAAAAGGCTTGTCCTGCCCCCCCCCTCATTTTAAAGAAAAAGAAAAAACCTCATTTGACCCAAACAAACCGAATGCATTGATTTATAGGATTGAAATATTCAGAGTTTTGGCAGTAATCAAGCAGTAGTGTTTATTGAAGCTCTAGCTCTATTCCAATGACATATTCCAACGTCAGCTTTGTCTTCTGTCTTCAAAGGAGCTTGAAAGCTCCACATCATTTCTCTGGGCATATTTTTTTTCCACATAAAAAGTGATGGCAGCTGTCTTTTCTGGTTACCAGAACACAAAAGACCCAAGTTTACTCTAATTTGATCATCACAAGACACAACATGTTAAAAGGACATTTTTTTTGGTTGTTGTTGTTGTTGGTTTTTGGTTTCCCATTTCTTTCAGGAGATTTTTGCCAAAGTAGCAGTCTGGGCCATTATTTCTACATCTTCCTTTCTTGGTGTATTGGAGGAAGCAGGTCCTATCTAATTTGGTGAGGAAGCTAAGGTCTTCCATCTTTTAGCAAATCCTTCCTGGGAGATTAAGGTGTTCTTGTAACTTCTCATGTCTACATTGTTGCAGAGAAATTCATAGTCTTCTCTGGGGTTTTCTCATTTTCCTGGCCTCAAGTGTCTCTAAAAATAGATGAAATAATTATGACTATCTGTAGCCCATTGTACAGTGCCAAATTTATAGTACTCAGTATATAGCTGATGATGAATATGTGAAACTGAAATTTAATTAGATCGTATCACAGCATGTTTGAGAAGGGCCTACCTGTATTTATATTGCATTCTGTGCTTATTGCATCATTCTTCCTTCTATTTCTTCAGTCCTCACTTGCTGTGTGTTATTCCTTTCACATGGGGAAGAAGTACCATAGTGTGAAAACTTGCTCCTTACTCATTTGAACTGCTTTTAAAGATACATGGACTGAAGGCTGCTGAATTAAGTATTCTGGGTTGAAAGTAAAACCAGATGTTCTCATGTAGGATAACAATGTGTAGGTCTTGTAAGCAGAGGAAATGCCCACGTTCATGCATAATTATCTAATAAAAACACACTATTAGCCATTGCATCTATCTCTCAATCAGCTCTCTAGCAAAATTCTGGGAAGCTCATTTTCACTTCATTTAGGGGTCATCCATAAAGAAAGTCTTATCTTCAATCTTATTTATTCAATTCAAGTGGAAACAGAATTCATTCTAGAAAGAAAAGTATAGATCAATGAGGGAGAATGAATTCACAAGCAAATCCCTTAAGAAGCTTGTCAGTTGTTTAAAGAACTTGCCCTGAGCTAGATCATTCATATCTGGGGCTTTCAGTGTAGCATTAAAGATAGTCCTATACCTTGACCATCTCCCTCCTACAGGGAGGCTGTGTTGCAGTTGCCTAAACATATGCAAGGGGAGTGAAAGATTCTGAACGATTTTTGCCATGTATCTTTTTTTATCATCACTGGCTTTTTTGGTTACCAAAGATACAATAGCTATACTTTATCTTCTGAATAGGTGCCAAAGGTCATGTGGCCTCTAAACTAAGATCCTCCTCTCTCTACAGCCTCCAAACTTTATGTTTCCCTTTGAGAAAGAGATGGCAAAAAAAAGTTAAATGTCACATTAGTTGCATCATGCATCTCTAATATTAGACCCCTGTTTGGATGCTGTTGAGCTGGGTAGTAAGAATGGGGGCGGAGAAGCAGGAAACTCTCTGTGCCTGAAGATGTCTTAACTATGAGCCTTGAGCACTGGGTCTTGGGCTTTGACTTCAGCATTTTAGCTATAACGGTGCAACTCAGTTGCAAATAGCCACTGTAGCATATCAATAATCATTTGAATACCACAAAGTTGCAAGTCTACTTTCTCATTTCTGTCATGAGGACTATGACTTCAAAGGTAGCAAGAACCAATGTGAGACTACAGAAAAAATGTAGCTAGGCTTTCTGATTTAGGGGGAGGTAGACTTTGCTGTGTTCTGGAGTAAGATAAAGATCATACATTTATGGTGTTTGTTGTTGTTGTTGTTGTTGTTGTTTGTCTAATGAATGCTAAATATTCACATAGCCGAATGGCATACCTAAGATTTCTTGTACATATGTGGATTTATTTATGTTTTGATCACCTTGTCTTTAGCAAAGTAGATGCCGGTTCATTGAGGATATATTTTATTTTTTTCTTCCAGTTTTTAATGTCAATCAGTAATCAGTTTCATTTGATTTTATGAGAATATTTAAACATTGTTATAATGCATGAAGTTATTTCTACATTTTGTCAGTATAACATTTTTTAAATTATTTTTTATTTTTTTATTTTTTATTTTTTTTATTTTTAACAAATAGTTTATTGTCAACTTGGTTTCCATATAACACCCAGTGCTCATCCCAACAAGTGCCCTCCTCCATGCACATCTCCCCCGTCCCCNATGATGTCATCTGCGAAAAGTGAGAGTTTGACTTCTTCTTTGCCGATTTTCACGCCTTTGATTTCTTTTTGTTCTCTGATGGCTGATGCTAGGACTTCCAGCACTATGTTAAACAACAGTGGTGAGAGTGGAAATCCCTGCTGTGTGCCTGATCTTAGGGGGAAACCTCTCAGTTTTTCCCCATTGAANATCTTGGAGAATGTGCCATGTGCACTTGAGAAGAAAGTGAATTCCTTGGCCTCAGGATGAGAGTTCTAAATATATCTGTCATATCCATCTGGTCCCTTGTGTCATTCAAGTCCATTGTTTCTTTACGGATTTTCTGTCTGGTTGATCTATCCATTGCTGTAAGTGGAGTATTAAAGTCCCCTGCTATTAGCACATTCTTATCTATAAGCCTGTTTCTTTTTTTTTTAATTTTTTTGAAACGTTTTATATTTATTTCTANCATCACATTGAAGATCTCCTGCCATTCCTTTCTGGCCTGCCAAGTTTCAGTAGATAGGTCTGTCACCACTCTGATAGGTTTCTCTTTATATGTTAGGACTCTTTTCTCCCTCNGATGGATTTTGTTTTTTTTTAATCCATTCTGCTACCCTATGTCTTTTGATTGGAGCATTCAGCCCATTTACCTTTAGTGTTATCATTGAAATATGTGGGTTTAGAGTCATTGTGTCCTTTGTGGGGCTCATGCTTGTGGTGGTGTCTGGTGTCTTTGTTCCTTGCATGNAATCACGCTAACCAAGAGGGAAAACTAAAAAGCAATGAGAAAAGATGGAGGAGGGAAGGCAAATGATAGAAAATAAAAATACATTAAAAAGTCAAAAAAGAAAAGAAAAGAAAAGAAAAGAAAAGAAAAGAAAAGAAAGAATGAAGAAAACCGATAGACAAAAATTGGTTTAAAGCATATAACCAGATTTCCCAGTTACAATTAAAAAGCCGGGTGTATGCAGTGCTTGTTGAAGAGCTAGAGAAAGAGAGAGATGATAGGGCAGGGATGAGGCAAAATTGGACATAGAATGAACAGGCAGAAGGGATAAGAAGCTTTTTTCAAAGAGCTAAAGGGTGGAATATGGTTGGAGAGATGAGAGAAAGAAGTTGGTGTTAGCTAGAGAAACTATCTAGTCTGATTACTGCTGAGAGGCTTTGTTATACCGCCATTAAGAGTTCTGCTGGTCGCTGTTTCCCTGTTGCCGGGGGTTGAGTGGAGGGTGGGGGAAGTGCCGCAGCCTCAGGTCCGCCGGGGTCAAGCAGCCATACAACCGGAGTGTGTCTGGGGATCGTAGCAACTTCAGGTCCGCAGAGTCCGCGTCGCCTCACCCCGCCGCTACTGCTTTACCGGCCGTCCCGCTTCAGCAGGCAACTTTCACTCATGCAGCCACCTTTTCACCAGGTGCCGGCGGCACTTCACCGGGTTGCTGCCACCGCCGCTTCAGTGGGCTGATGTCATGCGCGCCACTGCCGCTTCACCAGACGCCGGGACCGCCGCCACAGGCGTTGCTGCTGCTTCACCGGGCCACCACCGCCATGGATGGTGCTGGGCGCAGGGCAGTTCCGTTTTTCCTGGCACCTTCTGGGACCAGGGCACCTAGTTTAAAGTCAGCACCCCAGCCAGAGCTAAAAAACACTGTCTTTCCAAGCTGAGGTTTTTTCTCTTCTGCAGGGACGGTTCTATGAGCCATCTCAGCTTTTCTTTCCTTTCCCCTGGACTCGCGGCAGCTCCCCACCACTCGCAGGTTTATCACTCACCGCAGCTGCATGCAAGCTGGGTTCTCTCCCCTCCCTCCGTGTCTCTGGTCCCATCCCGCTTTGATCTTCCCCAGTTCGCACTCACGCACTTGTGAGGTTTCCTTCCCAGTGCACTCTGTCTCTTTCTCTTCCCACACTCCTGTGGCTCAGTGTCCTAGGACTTCAGGCCTTCTCTGTTTGACGGATGGGTGCAGGCGAAATGTATGGTGCTTCCTACTTCTCCGCCATCTTGCCTCCCCTTCCGAGGATATATTTTAAAAAGCAAAATGAAACAGGACGCTTTGAAAATATACATAGCTTATTTTAAAATGCCAAATTTATGTGAATATTTTTATATCTGGGAAAAGACAATGTAATCCAGACACTTGTTTTATAGAAGTAAAAAAAAAGTGTCAAATATTTTGTAGATACTTGGGGTTGGGTAGGACAAGTTCTGTTGTTCTGAGCCTATGAGATAATAAACTCCACAGTCTCCCTTAATCTCATCCGTCTAGAAGTTTTCTGCATTTGCAGACTGAAGTATCCAAGTAGTAAGAGCTACATCTTTGGGAATCCAAGTATTGGGCATACTTTTCTGACCACAGCAACAAGAAAGTGAGATTAGCCTCTCTGGAGGAACAAGATGGAACATATAGCCACGTGAACAAGAGATTCATAAAATAAAAGACAAGTTTTATGAATTTCCATTGGGTTGAACTATGAAGCAACATATTCACAGGTAGAAGTAATTAGATATAGTGAGGTGATCCTGCCACTGTAATCCTTTAGTTTAGAATTGGAAACTGGACATTTTAGATTATAACTTTTTGTCATGGTCTTTGACAAATTCAGGGGGGAAATGCTGCACTTCTTGATGCTGTGGGTAATGGTAGTTGGAATAATTAATGAAAAACTAATAAGGACATTAGTGCACTGATTTAGTGGAACACTTTATTCTGTTAATTAAGACACTATGTTCTCTAAGTAGTTACCTGAAAATTAATATCCTGCAGTTTCCTCGTTACTTTGAAGCTATTCCTTCTTTGGCATTCCCATAATTGTCTATGCATTACTTTATTGTAGCCCTTCTCAGGCCACAGTAGAATTTGTTTACCTATGAGTATTCAGTAATGAGGATTCTCTCTTGTGAATCTTCAGTCCAACTATGGTTATTAGCAAACAATAAAAAATTAATCATTTTTTAAATTATCAACTGAATACGAGTTTTCTAAAGTCTAAGCTCAAGAGGAGGCTCAGCTAGGTTCCAATCTGATTGAAAACTTGCTTAACTGCAATTGGAAAACCAGTCAGCCTTGCTTCCTTCCGATAAAATGTAAACTCTATTTTTTACATATATAAAAGAAATATCTCAAGGAAGGACCAAAATTTTCCTGAATAGAAAATAAATAAAATATGCTTTTTAAAAACAAAACCAAAAAAACCCTTTATTTATTTATTTATTTACTTATTTTTGAGAGAGAGAGAGAGGAAGCACGCCCATGATTGGAGGAGGGGCAGAGAGAGAGAGAGTGAGAGAGAGAATCCCAAGCAGGCCTCTATGTTGTTGCGTGCAGAGCTCAGCTGGGGACTCTGTCTCATCTACCATAAGAGCATGACCCGTGCCAAAATCAAGAGTCAGAAATTTAACTGACTGAGCCACCCACGTGTCCTGAAAATGTGTTTATTCAGTCTTTATAATTTGTCTCACAATGATTTTTTGATGTCTGGAGGTACCAGAAATAATGATGCAGGCATATACACATGCAATATAGCTATATAATAACTTTTGTTCAGGCATAATATTCATTTTAGAATCTTTTAGCATTAGGATAGGAGTCATAGCCTTTGGGAGGAATCCAGTCTTCAACCTAATTTAGAAATAAAGATATATTAGAACATACCCATCGAATTCTTTTATGTTATATCAAATTTCAAGCTACTATGACAGAATTGAGTACTTACGAAAGTTTAAACTATTTACTTTCTGTCCCAATAAATTAGTCAGCTTCTTATTGTATATAAATTCAAAGTTACCTTCCTTAACAAATTTTTAATATATCTCATCAAGTTCTTAAATTTTATAGTCTTGCATATTCTTATAATTAAAAAGAGTTGTATCAACAGTTCCATGTTATCATCTTTAATTTACATATCCAAAGCATTTTTAATAGGTTATAGACCAAGGCTTTTTGGTCTTGTTACAGAAGCCTTGATTCTTTGAACCACACTGGTTACATGTATTTAACTATTTATGCCAAACTTCTTATTTTAATGAATTAGAGATGTCCTTGGGAAAAGAATGAAATAAGAGCTTTTTTGATCCTTCATTTGAGTAAAAAGATATTTACTCTTTATATTAATTTGCTTCAAACATAAAATTTTTATATTGTCGTATCTAGGTTGGTTTTTTTTTTTATGGGGAGAGGGAACATATATAGTCATATCATCGGACTTACAAATTCAGCCTCTGACTTAGAATAAAGGAAGGATACCCCTTCCTTGATCTTCTTCCTTTCTTTGTGTGTGTGTGTGTGTGTGTTTTTTTTTAATCTTTCTGCCCCAGCTCTGGCAGGAGAATTGTTTCTGAGATTCACAAGTTTTACTCCCTCGACAAACAGAGGCAGAACTAGCAAGGGCAGATTATTAGGGATGACTTTACTACACTGCCTTAGCAGAGACTGGGAAACCAGGGAGAATATAAACAATCCATGATGGAGGATTCCAGAAGGTCAGAGGTAAGAGTTGCCAGAGGCCAGGATATCTTGTCATGGGGAATCTCAAGGCACAGTTCTCCTTTACTCCTCCTTCAACATACCCTGAAATTAGGATCCTTCCTCACTTTCCTTTGGGAAAATACATTTTACATTGGGTCAGGGTTTCTTTCTTCTTTTTTTTTTCCAGATCAAACAAGGTCAGAATAACAGCCCAATTAGTTTTCTAACATATATGCACACAAAACCTACTTAGTCCTTATGGGTATCCTCAAGATGGTTGCATTTAGACAAAGAGGAGAAAGGGAAACAGATCCTCTAGCTCTTGGATGTTTTCCATTATTATTCAAGCTCTAAAACCTTTTCTCTTAAAGAAGCCCTCCATTAACACAGTCATCATATAGCTATTTCTTTCTCTATTCCATAATAAAGCTAAACATCTTGAAATAATTTATTAAACTTATTGTCTCCTTTTTCTCCTTAAGCGGTTGCTATTAGTTTTTTTGCCCTCATAATTTCAGTAAATCTGGGATCCAAAAGCATTTAACTTGTTTATCCTGATTCACTGAAAATATTTTTTTTCTTTTTGTACTTGCATATAAGTGACCTTTTGGCAGCATTTGTTCCTTTCGATCCCTCCTTTTTTATTTCTATAAAGCTGCAAAGCTATGTCTAAATAATTCCACTCACATTTGCTAAAAATGCCCAGCTTCCTACTACATATGTATGCTTGTATGTCTTTCAGAAACATCATATTCAAGGTTTGAACATCTAAACTCATCATCTCCCAGACCTGCCTTCTCTCCAGTGATCTCTTTGAAATGAATAGTATTGATGGCTGCCCAGTTGCCTGACATGAGAGGCATACATTTGATTACGGTACTTCTCTGTCTGCAAATTTTTGACCTTTCCTTTTCCTTTTGGAGAAAGTCTGTATTCCTAAACCTGATGTACAAGTGCATTATGACCTGGTCCTTTCTTCCCTCTCCAACCTTGCCTTTTAAATGAGTATCCTTTACCTTCCATAATCCAGTAACTGTCACTGAATTTATTTCAGTCCCTTGATAGTCCCATGTTCTTCTTATCTAAATGTTTAAATATGTTCTTTCCAGAGAGGAGGCCAGGAATATGTATCTCTATTCTCTATAATGAGTATGTTGGGGATGGGGAAGGCACGTCTGTGTTACCATTGTATTCTTAACCCCAAGTCAGGGTTTGGCATTGAATAGGCATTTAGTATAAGACTACAAACACTTAGATTTGTTGTTAATTACTCTGTTCTTAGCTTCAGAAGTTCTTGTTCTTATCAGTACTCTGATTTGTTTGCTTGTTTGTTTTGAAGCAGACTGATGCATTCTTTAATGTGTATATAGGACATTAAAGCAGCTTAAGAAAGAGCAGATACACAATTTTTCACAACCATGTTCTGAAATTCTCTATGTTTTAATGAAAAGCTACAACTATATATATACTTCTGGTTCTCTTCATGGTAGTTGAGCCACTTTTCCATTGAGAGCTATGGGGAAGGAAGGTTACCCTTAAAGGTTACACCTTGGACCACTGTCCCTCAACTCTTCTTACAAATATGAGTGAAATATGTAGGTTATTTATGCCTATGTCATGGTATACTTGTCCAGGAAAAATTATATTTTCAATGATTTTATATATGTTGCAAATATTTTATCTTCCCCCTCCACCCACTTATCTTACTTGATAGATTTTTTCCGTTTATCAATGTAGTTTTAAATTTTTGGAAGCATAGGCTAAAACCAAAGAAAAATGTTAAAGTTATTTTCATATTTCTAACTTTAAATTGATGTTACTATTCATATGAATTGAAAACTTTTTATTACTTTAAAGTATTCATTTTAACTAAATCCTCTGATTTTTAATAAAAAGTATTTTGCATTCTTAATGATAATAATAAACCTACCCAACATTTTTATTTGTGTGGGTGGTTGATATGCTTAAAGACTACAATGTAAACGGTATACACAATATGTCCTTATTTCTTCTATGTGAAGTAATACAGACTTACAGAAGTTACTCAGATATTCTGAAAACAATATATGACCTACAAATGTATTGATATAATACCCTTCCAAGAAAATAGTCCCCATTTTAATCTATTATACTCTATGACTGGAATCAAAAGAAAAATTTAAAAAATATAGATCAAGAATATTTGGAATGATGTGTGCATTTCAGCTCAAACCCAAAATATTTCATCCAGATTTTCCAGATTTTGCCACTATCACTTTCAGATTTTAAATTTAAATTCAAAAGCTAATGATTACATCAGCACCACCAAGCCCATCAAAGTGACAGGATATTTTAAAGAGATATACACATATATCGATAGTCATTAAAAATCCCCTCCAACCCCAGTTTTTGGAACTGATGGTCGAAAAGTGCATTTTGGAAACTACTTGGCTAATAGGAGCATAACTTATCCAGAACAAATAAAAATCCAAATTGATGTACTGTGCTTTAATCCTATTGAAAAGAGGTTTAAGAGGTTTAAAAATTTAAAGAGTAGTAAATATTTGAAAATAAACAAATTAATATTTATAAATATTAATTATTTAATTAATGGATTTATTGATTTTTGATATTTACTTATTTGAGAGACAGAGAAAATGAGTGGGGAAGGGGCAGAAAGAGAGGGAGACACTGAGTCTGTAACAGACTCCAGGCTCTGAACTGCCAGCACAGAGTCGGACGTGGGGCTTGAACCTTGGAACCATGAGATCATGACCTGAGCCCAAGGTGGACACTTATCTGACTGAGCCACCCAGGTGCCCCTAAAATTAGTTTTCTTTTAAATACAAGGCAAAACAAGAAATGCAATTGAACTTAAAATATTTAGAAAATTAAAGACAGAAAAAAGGGCATATAAACCACATAAAAACAACTTTGCTAATACTTAGATGTGACTATATCTAATGGTAGTGGGGCCAGTCCAGCCTAAAGCAATAGGATTTGATGGAGCCTGTTATTGTTTAAGTAATGACTACTACTTTTGAAGACACTGCGATTAATATGAACGGGTTTGTAAGTTCACCCAATTCAGCCGTTGATTGCTGATATACACTTCTTTTAAATTTAATTCACATTTTAAGAGTGCCAAGGTTGGATAAATACAAGTTTTTTGATTCTAACAAAGCAGTTCAGTCTTCTGAAGATTCACACATTTACCAGCTGACCTCCTGACTTACTACATGAGCTTATCAAAGTCAATTTCAGCTCCTGCGTCTATAATGATGAGCTCTTAAAACATGTTGGTAATATATTTCAATAAATTGTGAGAAGGTGTGAAATTCCATTATGTTATATCTGAAGGGACTTTAGCTCATTTTAGTAAAGATGCTGTGATAATTAGGTGATATGGATAGATTGTTACAATGACAACTGTGTTCTTCCATCATGACACTATTTCATTACTTGTACATTAAGTTAGCACATACATATTGAATTTGTGCAAGCAAGAACAATATATACTCCTGAGAAATATAGTATTTTAAAATTGAATATACAATGTCATAAGGTTAGTTTTCTGGTTCTTCATTTTTTTTTAAAAAGTGACAAATGGCTTGCAAATTGACTCTCAGATGTTCTTATAAATCTCCAAATGTATTTACACAGTTATCATTTCCAGTTACAAATACCAAGGCCCATTACCTCATCTCTCTGGTTGTTCTTATCTTAGGACAGAAGCAGTTAAGCTGGCAGAAATCAGGGTAATGCATTTGTCATAGGCACCCACGCCTCCACCATTTGCTGAGCTAGAGACCAATTTTAATGAACTACAAACTTGATTTCAATAAGTTCTCAGAAAAATCTCCCACCAATTACATTTTCTTGTCTAAATGACAGACTAATGGTCTCCTTTCGTATGAAAGGGTTGGAGAGGAGAGTGAGTTTGTCCTAAAGCAGAGATAATTTTAGCAAAGAGGGCAACTGATGCTACAATTCTAGCCCATCCTGTTCTGGTGGGTGGTCACTCCCTCCCCACTCTCTTCATTTCTTTTATAGTTTTTTTCTTCATTTTTTTCCCCTTGGTTCTTATCATCTAGCAGTCTCCTTATTTGTTTATTATCTCTCTCTTTTCTAGCACATAAGCTCAAGCAGAAGGATTTTGCTTGTCTGCTTGACTACCATATCCCATTCCTAGAGTAGTACCTGCCAAACAGTATGCACTTAATAAATATTTATTGAATTACATATTTATCTTGATAGTTCTTATCTCCTTAATTAATATCCCAAATCACCTATGACCAGATTTCATACTGCCTCTGCCAAATTTCAAAAGCAAGTTGGCTACATAATTTGTTGATCCCAGTGAAAAATGAAATGGTTCAAAAATATGCTTAAGCACTTCTAAACAAAGACAGCAGAGAATTACACCATCTTTGGTTTTGTGTCAGTGTGGGGCCCTATGGAACTGCATGGATCTCACACCTATGAAGCCAGCCCTTTATATTCAAAATCCTTTATGTTTAAACTTCTTTAATTTTTTTTTCTTTAAATTTTTTTAAAGAAAAAAATTCTTTAAATTTTTCTTTCTGCTGCTTCATTATTGGTGTATAGAAATGCAATAATTTTTTGTCCATTGATTTTATATTATGTGACTTTGCTGAATTCATGTATTTGTTCTAGTAATTTTTTGATAGAGTCTCTTGAGTTTTCTACATCGTTCAACTTCTTCCTTGCTGATTTGGGTGCATTTTATTTCTTTCTGTTGTCTGATTGCTGAGGCTAGGACTTCCAATAGTAGGTTGAACAACAGTGGTGAGAGTGAATATATCTTTCTTTTTCCTGACATTAGGGGAAAAGCTCTCAGTTTTTCACCACTGAGGATGATATTAGCTGTGGGTCATTTGTATATGGTCTGTATGATGTTACACATGTTTCTTCTATGATGTTACACATGTTTCTTTCTTGAGGGTTTTTATCAAGAAAGGATGCTGTATTTTGTCAAATAGGTTCTCTACATCTATTGAGAAAATCATGATTGCTATCCTTTCTTTTATTAATGTGGTATATCACATTGATTGATTTGTGTATATTGAATGAGCCTTGAATCTCAGGAATAAATCCCACTTGATTGAGGGAATAATTCTTTTAATGTACCTTTGGATTGGATTTGCTAGTATTTTATTGAAATTTTTGTATCCATATTCATCAGGGATATTGGTCTCTAATTCTCTTTTTAGTGTTGTCTTTGTCTGGTTTTGGAATCAAGGTAATACTGGCTTCATAAGATGGTTTTGGAAATTTTCCCTCTGTTTCTATTTTTTTAGAACAGTTTCAAAAGAATATGTATTAATTCTTTTTTAAATGTTTGGTAGAATTCCCCTGGGAAGACATCTGGCCCTGGACTCTGGTTTGTTGGGAGATATTTGATTATTGATTCAATTACTTTACTGGTTATGGGTATGTTCAAAATTTCTATTTCTTCCTGTTTCTGTTTGGTAGTTTAAAAGTTTCTAGAAATGTATTTATTTCTTCCAGATTGCCCAACTTGTCACATACCGCTCATAATATTCTCTTAGGATGCTTATATTTCTGTGGTGCTGGTTGTGATCTCTCCTTTTTCATTTGCGATGTTATTTATTTGGGTCCTTTCTCTCTCTCTCTCTTTCTCTCTGATAGGTCTTCTAGTTTATGAATTTAATTTTATTTTATTTCAAAGAACCAGTTCTTTCTTTTGTTGATCTGCTTTACTATTTTTCTTTTTTAATTTCAATATTATCAATTTCTGTTCTAATATTTATTATTTCCCTTCTGCTGATTTTGGGCTTTATTTGCTGTTTTTTCCCCAGCTGCTATAGACGGAAGGTCAGGATGTATATTTGAGAATTTTCTTACTTCGAAGATGGCCTGAATTACTATATATTTCTATCTTATGACTATCTTTGCTGCATCCCAAAGGTTTTGAATTGTTGTGCTTTCATTTTCATTGGCTTCCATGTAATTTTTAAATTATTATTATATTTTAATTTCATGGTTAATCCATTTATTCTTTAATAGGATGTTCTTACCCCCCATGTATTGTTGGTCTTTCCAAATTTTTTCTTGTGGTTGACTCGAAGTTTCATAGTATTGTGATTTGAAAATATACATGGTATGATCTCTATCTTATTGTACTTGCTGAGATCTGATTTATGACCCAGTATGTGATCTATTCTGGTGAATGTTCCATGTGCATTCAAAAAGAGTGCATTCTGCTGCTTTAAGGTAAAATGCTCTGAATATATCTGTTAAATCCATCTGACCCATTGTGTCATTCAAAACCATTGTTTCCTTGTTGATTTTCTGCTTAGATGATCTGCCTTAAGTGGGGTGTTAAAATTCCCTACTATTAATGTTGGGGCATATATTTGCAATTTTTAGATCTTCTTGTTGGATAGACTAACATATTATAATATTGTGTCCCTCTTCATCTCTTATTATAGTATTTGGCTTAAAACTTTTTTTCTCATATAAATATGGCTACTCCAGCTTTCTTTTGATGTCCATTAGTATGATAAATTGTTCTCCACCCCCTGCCTGACTTTCAATTCAGTGGTGTTTTGGGATCTAAAATGAGTCTCTTGTAAGTAGCATATAGATGGTTCTTTTTAAAAATACATTTTGATACCCTATGTCTTTTGATTGGAACATTTACTCTATTTACATTTAATTATTGATAGATATGAATTTAGTGCCATTGTAACTTCACCTGTAAAGTCACAGTTCCTATAGATTGTCTACATTCCTCTGTGGTTTGTTGCTGTTGGTATCTCCTGCTCAAAGGGTCTCCTTTAATAATTCTTGAGTTGATTTAGTGTTCATGAACTTTTCAACTTTTTGCTTGCATTGGAAAGTCTCTCTCTTTCTAATCTGAATGACAACCTTGCTGGATAATGTATTCATATTTTTCCCATTTAGCAAGTTGAATATCATGTCAGTTTCTTTTGGCCTGTCTAGTTTTTGTGGACAAGTCTACAGCTAATCTTTTGAGTCTACCTTTGTAGGTTAAGGACCTTTTTTTCCCTAGCAGCTTTCAGAACTCTCTCTTTATCACTGTATTTTCCAAGTTTCACTATGATTATGTCCTAATGACCTGTTTTTGTTGACTTTTTAAGGGACATTCTCTGTGTCTCTTGTACTTGAATGTCTGTTTCCTTCCCCAGATTAAGGAAGTTATCAGCTATAATTTGTTCAAATAAACCTTCTGTCTCTTTTTCCTGCTATTCTTCTGGGACTCTTATGATACCGATATTATTGTGCTTTCCCTAAGTTTATAATTATGATCTGACAGATTCTTTCTTTCTCTTTTTCAGCTTCATTTTTCATGATTTTATTTTCTGTATCACCTGTTTGATCCTTTGCTTCTTTCATCCTCATTGCAATTACATCCAGTCACTTTTGCATCTCAGTTACAACATTTTTTTTTTTTTGCCTGACTATATTTAAGGTGTTTTATCTCTGCAGCAAGAGTTTTTCTGGAGTCTTCTATGCTTTTTTCAAGCCCAGCTAGTAATCTTATGACTGTTGTTCTAAATTCTTGTACAGATATATTACTTATATCTGCTTTGAGAAAATCTCTGGCTGTGGTTTCTTTTTGATCTTGCTTTGGGGGAGAATTTCTCGTTCTTGTCATTTTGTCTACATTTCTGTCTTTTGTGTGTTATGAAAGCTTGTTATGTTTACTGCTCTATATTAAGAAAATGTAGGGGCGCCTGGGTGGCTTAGTCGGTTAAGCGTCCGACTTTCGCTTAGGTCATGATCTCGCAGTTCGTGGGTTCGAGCCCCGCGTCGGGCTCTGTGCTGACTGCCAGCTCAGAGCCTGGAGCCTGTTTCAGCCTGTGACTCCCTCTCTCTCTGACCCTCGCCTGCTCACGCTGTCTCTCTCTCTCTCCTAAAAATAAATAAAATATTAAAAAAAATTAAAAAAAAAAAAGAAAATGTAATATACCGTCATGGATTGGCACTTCAGAAAGTGTTTCTGGTGGATGTTGTTTGCACTCTGCTATTGTGATTTGGCTGTTCTTTCCCCCAAGTCAGTCCTTTGCAAAGTTTCTCCTTGCCGAAGTGGGGAGTATTTGGACCTTTAACTAGGTGTGCTTTGATTTGTTTGTTAAAATAAGCCTGATTAAAATTTTAAAAAGGAATTATAAAAAAAAGATAAAAGGAAAACAAACAAGCAAACAAACAAAAAACAAACAAAAAAACAGTAAGCCTGATTCCAAAGAGAAAGAAAGCAAAAAAGATAAAGAAAAAAAAGAAAGAAAGAAAGAAAGAAAAGAAGCCTGATCCAAAAAAACAAGACAAGAAAATTAAAAACAAACAAACAAATAAAAAAAACATAAGCCTGATTAAAAACAAGCAAAACAAACAGAAAAGACCCTGGTCTTATTTCCACCAGAACTGAAGCTGATGCTTTGTAGCACTCTGTGATCAGTAGACTTGGTGCACACAGGGAACCTGTGTTGGTCCTCTGTGGAAGAGGCCTTCTGGGCTGGCTTACAATCAGGACCTGCCCTTGTAAAGATGTCCCTGCAAAGCACAGGGGGGCAGAGTTTGGTGTAAGAGGCTCCAGCTTCGTGGGCAGGGGGCTGTGATGCTCCCTGAAGTCCGACCATACTGGTAGGCGGTGTGGCATCATCTCAGTCTCTCATTCCTGGGGAGGAGAGCTGGTGCCCACCTCTGTTCAGGTGGCCCTCACAGACAGGCAAACAATCTCCCCTCCTTTGTCCCAGGTTTCCATCAGATCCCTTCTGTTTCCTAGGGCCAATGATACACCCAGTCTTCTGTGTTTTATCTTTGGTGCATCACTAGAATTCAAACTTCAAATCTTAAAGGACCTGGCAAGGCATAGACCTGCTTCCCTCTCTCCAAAAGAGAGACTCACAGCACTACACCTGGTGCTTTTCTGTCCCAGAAAAGCAGTAACGGGGCTGCACAAGTGTCTGGATAGTGGAGCTGATGGTGAAGCACAGCAAAAAGTTGAGACCACTTTATCCACCCTTTGCACGTGGCTGTGCACCCTGCTATCGAAAAGTCACTCAAAGGTGTTAGCTGGGTCTTTAGTCCTTGGAGAGGAAATATACCCTCTTCCAAATGCACATCAGGAAAAGGAACATTCTCTCCCAGTGCCTCCACACCACACTGTCTGCAGTCCGCTCCTGGGTCTCCCCTCCTTCTCCCCCATAGCACCACAACATGCCATGCAAATTGCACAGACTTCCTAAAATTCAGAATTTCAGCTCTACTATTTGCAAAAGCACAATAGTCTGTTTCTCATGACTCTTTTGTCAATGGTTTTGGGGGGAATACTTTTCTGTGTGAACCCGACACACTGCTCTCTCTCTCTCTCTCTCTCTCTCTCCAAAATTAGAGCCCCCACCCCTTTGAAACGCCACAGCTTTTCTCTCCCCCAATTCTCCCCTCAGCACAGCATACTTGCCACATTCTTTCTTCAAATTATGCAGATTGTTCTCTTAATTATCAGATAATTTTCCTAAGTGTTCAAAATGATTTGATGTTGATCCTAACTGTGTTGAAGGGAGGAGATAAGCCCAGGGACCTTTACTTCTCCACCATCTTAACTCCTCCCCCTAACTACTCACTTTAAAAGAAAACACAGATTCAGGATAATACAAGCTTGCTTTTATATTTCAACATGAAATGTGCATCTTGTTTAGAGTAAAGGATATAAAATGCTAAAAGACATGAATTTAATATGTTTATACCAATGTAATCATTTTATCATATATTCATGATATGTGTTGTTTCTTCAGTTTAGAAGTTTCTCTACTCTAATCGTCTAACAATAAAATACTACCCTCTCTGAAACACTTTAGCTTGGATAATTTCTAGTGACTTATTTAATAATGACATCACAAATGAGTAATAGTTGTGAGCAGCAGGTAGGAACCAATGTTAAGAATTTCCCCAAAAGGAAAGTATTTATGTGTAAGAAAGGATAAAAGAAGTTCTCACAGCAAAATTACATTTAAAAATAGGTATTTAGAGGTGGGAAAAATGGTTTTCTCAAAGCGGTGATGATACAAAAACAGCTGTGATAACTGGATTTCAGCCAAAAACCTTCACAAAATCTCAACCATGTTAGGATATAGCAGAAAGATGTCAAATTCAACCATTAGTTATTAGAAGATAGGTCTTAATTAAATATTGGGCTCATGCCATCATTACATTATGTTTAACACAAATCTGGCAGTAGATTTGTGTCAAAATAATCATAAGACAAAGTGAGAAATAAACTTTTGTATCATAGTCAATTCATGTAATTTAGAATTATGCCCTTTCCAAACTACATATAATTCTGACACATTTAGAAATTTAGAAATTGAAAATCTAATTCACAATTAGACAATTGAAGTTTACAGAGAAGGGGTAATGAACCCTTTTGTCAGTGACCCACATTTAATCTATGGTTATGTATTTTCACTTTGAATATTTTTTTCACATTATGGAGGCAAGAAATCAAGAAAAAAAAAAGCTTTTGTCATATCACCTTCCACCTATCTCTCTTTTTTTTTCTGATTAGCAATAGTTTCATCACAAAGAGGCTCTCCACCCCCACCCCCCCTAATTAACAGAAAACCAGCAAGTTAAAAGAGAGAGAACTGTAGTCTCTTTTCAATCATCCCATAACCCTCCTCTAAGCTTACTGACCCTTCCCTCAACCTGTGCCATTGCTCCCTTACTTCAGGGTCAATGTAGTTTATTCTTTAAAGAAACTCTAACTTTTGGGAAATCTAAAGGAGTAACTTGCAGTTGTAAAACTCACGGTGTTCTTACAAACAAAAAAGTTAAGGGAATGTGGCAAACTATAATAAATAGAATTTTAAATAAAAGCAATTTTAAAGAGAAATTTCATATTTTAATTTTATTAATCATTTTGTTTTTGATTGTTGGCAATAAAAAACACCAAGTAGTTTTTGTGAGATTAAAAAAAAAAAATCCTTAAGTCTCATGTCCTAGGACATAAAGGCAATTTCATCTGTTAAAGTGAAAATAATGTGACCGACCTCAGGGCTGGGGAGACATGGATGGTTTAGTAACTCCTGCAAGAATTAAAAAAGCCAATGTGACATAGTCAGTATGATAGCTGCTCTCTGCTGCATAAGACAGTTCTCTGGTTAGGCCAGTCTGTCTCTATCCCTGTCTCTCTGTCTCACACTCATACATGCACACACACACTCTCACACACACATATACACAAACAGCATTTTACCAAAACCACCTAACACACTGATAAATTTTATAAAATTAGGAAAAAATGCTAGTTTGGAGTTTAGTTACTTCAACATTTAATTTCTGTGTAATTCAGGAAATCCATGTTTGGATAAATGATACTGGAACATTCTATTTGATTTTGAGGTTACCAGATGTTTCCACTAGCTCTTTTCCAACCTTTTGTTTCAGAGTAGAAGTATCAAGAAACAAGTGGATCAATAATTAAGTTTACACCCTTGCTCTCAACTGGCACTCAGTCAGTGTATGTGTGCTGCAGATTATGAGGCTGGGGATCAAAAAAACAAACAAAACCCCATAAAATAAAAAAAACACCTATGACAATTAAAAGACAAAATATAAGACTTGATATGATTAGCCATATTTGCAAAGATAATCTTTGGATCTTATGTATGTCTTTCTTCAAAATATTCCAGGATAAAAGGATGTGGTCTTAAGAAACCAAACAGATTTGGGATTGCATTTAAGCTCTCTCAGTTTTAGGGTACATGACTTTTGCAAGCTGCCTAAACTCAGTAATTCTCAGATTCCTCATTTGTAAAGTGAAGTTAATAATGCCTTGCTAGGTAGTATTTCAGAGAGTGAAAACTGAAGATGAAATGATGGAAGTGTCATCCACAGTGACTGAAACAACAGAAGTAAGTACTATTGATTTTTTTGGACAGATTGTTATAGCATATGTTTAGTCTAATTTTCTATAATAGTTTTGCTCTCCAAAAGTGTCATTATAAGACCTTGTTCTCTAAATCACAATAATTATATTCTTAGAAACCTATATACCATATACAGTATTGACTTGGACATTCCAATAGACTGTATGTACAGTCTATGTACAAGCTCTCACATGAGTAATTCTGTAACAGATTATAGATCATTATAAAGTATCAAGTTTTTATAATATATTAGGTCTAATTTAATTTCTCCAATACCATATTTTCTATTCTATAATCTAACCCTTAACCCAAGTAACAGCAATAATATTTTAACTGGTTACTGTTCTCCTAATGGGGTTATCAACACCCCTTCATGGGGTTATCAATTAGATAAATTTGTACTAGCTTAACCCTACTTGGAATAAATAGGGTGATAGAAATACAGAGCTAGTGTGGCTTTATATTGATTCATTCAGAAGTCCAACGCCATCATTTAAAATCAAAGTTCTCTTTCTGTTCTGCTTCCCAAATTGCTAATTTTTTTCACAAAGCAGTTTTTATTTAAGATTCTAAGAGGATGGTTACCAGTAACAATCAGAGCCTGTTTACATTTAGCAAGAGGTACTTTTATAAAATTGGCTAAAATTACATGTTATTGAATGACAGAACCAATTTTTTGGAGTTGGTTTATTCTTAGACCAAAAAGTTGTAACCGTAGAGCTGAGAGTACAGCTGTATGCTATCAGAATGAAGAGTAAATGAATGTTAGGTAATATTCACAACAAACAAACATTTCTTACAATATTACTTTTGGTATCTCCCTTAGACCTGGGAGGTATAAAGCTCTTGCTATTTACCAAAAACATGGGTCACTTTCAGTTGATTACACCTGTGGATGAACACGTTTTATCCTGTGCAGCCCCCTAATATGAGCACTTGGAGTATTTGCCCCATAGCTTCTGTAGATTCTGTGCCACAGATATTTCAGTCTTCCAGGGGTGACTATATGTATCTTCTGCAAGGGCTTTTGCAATTGTTATTATGCAACACTAAAGGTCTTTCCAACTGATAACCTCCATTGCCTCCAATTGATACGGTAACATGTGTTATCCTGGGTTAGTCTTAAGCCACGCTCAAGAAGACTATGCATTTCTTTTGCAATTTGGACTTTACTTCATATTTCAGCAGCAGTTCCTTTGCCTAATATCCTCACTAAGGAAAGTTAGGGGTACCATCGATATTGAAAGAGATCATCTTATGGGAATGATTATGAGACTTCAAGAGAATGATTATGAGAGTTTAAGAGAAGACATGGTTAGAAGTTGTGCTGTTCTATATTTGTGCTATAAAATTCCAAATGGTAAATTTAATATGACAAAAAATAAATTACCCACTGTTTCCTACATACACTGGGCAAGACTTACATTTGCAGTCATCATTAATGAATCACAGTGGTAATCTTTGAGAGGATCATTGAAAACCAGTATTCATGCATGACATGTTAGATGATGCAACATCACCCGTGTATTTATTTCCAAGGGCTCCGATAACAAATTACTCCAAAGTGTGTGGCTTCAAACAACAGGAATATATTCTCTCATACTTTTTTCTGGAGGCCAGAAGTTCCAAATTAAGGTGTTAACAATGTTGGTTTCTTCTGGAGTCTCAGTGTGAGAATTAGTTCTAAGCCTCTTTATTAACTTCTGGTTGTTGCTGGTTCCTTCTGATTCCTTGGTTTGTAGACATATTACTCCAATCTCTACTTCCATTTTTACATGGCCCTTTCTGCTGTGTTTCTGGCCAAATTTTCCTCTTTTTATAAGGACATGAGTCATTAAATCAGGGTCACCCTCATCCAGCATGACCTTATCTCAGTTTGAATTATATTTACAAAGACTCTATTTCCAAATAAGGTAACACTCATCAAGGGAGAGGACTTGAGCATATCTTCTGAGAAGACAAGATGAGTAATTACATAAGTAACATTAGCAAATCTATGCTGTTTGTTTGTTTTTCATTTATTTATTTTTGAAATTCATTTGTTTTGAGAGTCAGAGAGCAAGATAGAGCTCAAGAGGCAGAAAGGCAGAGAGAGGAGAGAGAATCCCAAGCAGCCTCCACACTCTTAGTGCAGAGCCCCATGTGGGGTTGCACTCATGAACCGCAAAATCATGCCATGAGCTGAAACCAAGGTGCTTAACTGACTAAGCCACCTAGGTTCCCCAAATCTATACTGTTTGAATACAATAGATACTGAAGAATCGTGATATTATGATTGCAAACAGCAATTTTGCTGAGAGATATGGAATTAACCAATTATGGCACAGTTGACAATAGAGAAACGATGGTAAAGATGGTTCAAGGATACTGAGAAGACTCTTCATGTGTACTAGTTGGGTGATAAGTACATAGGAACCTCTTCTCTTACCATTATTGTAAATTTTCACTGACAGATCACTATAGCTCACAAAATCCTATGAATTTTGCAAAAACAATTTTAAGTTTAATTGTTTATATATAGATAGAGACATGCACACATTTTGCTGGAGCTTCAACCACCTACTAGACTTAGTAGCAGCCCGAGTTACTGCCTAGATCATACCAAAGACTTTGCATTGCTAGTAGTATATCCTAATATCTCCCAAGCCACATAGCATTAATTTCTGTTCTTCTACTATTTGAACTAATTCAGATTAGTAATATGTTGGGTTTAAATACCTAGCCATTGGAATCTCTGAAAATATTTTACATCTCCTAGAGTTATTCCTAGGAAGCAACACAAAATAAGTTCCATTTATCCCTCCATACATTTCTAACAGTATATCTACACTTTATTCTAATCTTTATTCATATACACAAATTATAATTAGATTATATCTTCCTCTATATTCCAAATTTAATTTACAAAGGTAACTAAGTATTTTACTAAGTCTTCTACACAAAATATTTGTAAACTACCTCTCTGGAAAAGACATGTCTGCAGATGGTTATGTCGTTTGTTTCAGCCTAATTTTTTATAGTAGTTTTGCTGGCGGAATGTGTCATTTTTCTATGCCTTGTCCCCTAAATCACAAGACCATTTATTGTTAGATACCTACATACAGAATGCAGTATTGACACTGACATCCCAACGGGCTGTACAATCCATGTAGGAGCTCTCACATGAGTAATCCTGTAACAGATTATGGATCATTTTAAGATGTCAGCTGCATGCTAAGGCCTGACAACTAAACCGTATCTTACATGCAGCCAAATCTCTTCATAAGGGGTACAGCACTGAAAGCTGTCACTGAATTCTCATGCCTCAGCAGTGAGCTTTTAACTGATTCACTAGAAGTCAAGTCAAATCAAGAATTGAAAGATAACATGAAGGAAAACTAGATCAATAACATCCTCGTATCTTTGGGGAGACCCACTGACAGGCTATGGCTTCAATGCAGGATGAAGCACCCAACCAAGAAAATGTGTTGTTAGCACAGGCCTATTCCATAACTTCCCAGGCAGGAGGGGAATGCTACCGTTACACAGACAAGGGAAATACATAATGGGGACAGGTGTGTTGAGATTTTTAGGATTGTCCACATTAAGCAAATTTTCTACCTAGTGTACAGAAGAGAGTTGCATGAAATATTACCATATATAACCAACAGATAGCTTTCAAATCTAATATTTTGGTATCCAACAACTGATGATGCATAGCTGAGATTTTACAAGATATCTGAATACAGATTATGCTTAGATATAGGCCTTTAACTGTAGTAAGCCCATCTCCTTAGATTATAATTCAACTAGAATATGATGTTTTCATTCTGAAATCAGTAGTATATTAGCAAGATTTATTTGATGGCACTGGGAAGGGAATTAAGAGAAGGAGCTCATAATGGACAAGTGGTTTAACTCCAGTTATAAAAATGTGGCATCCTCTTTGATTTTATCTTACCACACACAGAACAAAATGACTTTATTATATATTTTGAAATATCTTCCCTTTGCATCACTCCTTTCTTATCTGGTAGTCACAACTACAATACAAATGCTATCCTTAATGAACGACTGCATGTTTTAGAGCAGTATTAAAAACGACATCTTCCAATAAAAGATGTAATCTAAAAGTAGACTATTTCATTTGTAATAAGAGATATCACATAACATATCCAAAGGCACCTTAAAAACTAAAATATAAAATATAAATCTATACAAACAAAGTGCCTAGCATATGGTTCTGTCATACATTACCTAGGATTTGGGTCTGAAAAGAAAGATACTAACATTAAAATTTATAGTCCAATGGGGTATATTGATGTTTTTAAAAGGAAAAACATATTTATGACATTATGCTGTAAAGTTCTTTTTTAGAGAACTAGGAAATTCACACTAGAGGGAACTAATTTAAGATACAAAGCAGATATTTTCAAAGGTTTTTCTTTCAAAGATTATCTGATTAGGAACCTCAAATAGGAGTATTTAACATTCAGGAGTTGTTTAAGACTAATGAGCCTATGGATAATTTTGTCACAAAATTTAAGAATTAGATTAAACTTCTTACATAGAGTTACTGCTAGTTCATTTGTGCAAATCAATGCCTCTTCACAGGAGAGTTTTAATAGTAATTCTAAGATGGTCAGAATTTTAATATAGCCTATGAATTTTAATTAAATGAAATAATTTAATTTTGAATTATTGAAAGTTAGTAATTTTAATTCTGACCTAATACTATCTTATATGTCTTAATTATTCATTCCATGTATGTTTATTGCAGACATGGCTTATTCAAATGCCCTTAGGAGCCAGACAGGTGACTGAAAACATTGAAATTGTTGTAAAGGGAAAACACGAGACTCTGGACAGTGACAATCTGCACAAACCATCCAAGATCTGTTGGGGTGAGAAAAACACCTGCTCTTTGTAGATGCCATTTGGGACTGTGCTGAGTCTAGTGTTTTTCAGATTTTTCTTCTCCTGAGAAGTCAGATTATTGTGTAAGATTTCCCAAATAGTAAATATGTATTCCAAATAAAATTGAAATAATATGCTGACCTAACACAAAAAGTCTACAGGACAGATCTTGCCCAGTAATGATAAGTTTGCTAGTTCAAGTTGTAGAGAGCCTACTTCTAAAAATTAAAAAGTCCTAGGCCTTAGGTGTTTTCTTTTGTTTGTTTGTTTTTTGTTTTGTTTTCTGTCCTTCGAGAAGTCACAAAATTAGTAAAGGAATTCACGAGTACAAATGGAGGCACCCAGTGCATGCCATTCTCTTCCCTCTTCCCTCACTAAAAGGAATATGTTCCTCCTTAAGTCCAAGTTCCATCCACAACCTCTTAGTCAATAGGAAAAGCTCAGAATCAATATTAGGGCCTAGTGGAGAGCACATTATCTATCAGTAAAGTTGCCTTTGTTTAGCCTTGTGGACAAGGACTGTGGAGGTAAAGGATGGTTCCAGGTCTAAGTTCTACAGTGAAGGAGGGGGGACCACAGTTCCAGGTAAGCCTATAGTCTCCTTGGTCCCTACAGTTCACTCAGATTGGAGGGAGTAATGACCAGGATAAGGTAAAATGGTAGTTTCTGAAACATGCTATAGACAGTGGATTCACAATGTTGACCATTAGGGTGTACTGAGGGATAACAATATGAAAACACGTATTTGCGGGATGCCTGGGTGGGTCTGGCTATTAAATGTCTGACTCTTGCTTTTGGCCCAGGTCATGATCTCATGGTTTGTAAGAATGAGCCCTGAGTTGGGCTCCTCACTGACAGCAGAGATCCCATTTGGGATTCACTCTCTTTCTCTGCCCATGCCCTGTTCCCACTCTTTCTATCTCAAAAGCAAAAACAAAAAAATTTATAAAGAGAAAACATGTATTTTGGGCATTAGTTGATCACTTACCCTTTGCTTCAGCTATAAGTGAAGACTTTTATCCCACATTTAGTGTACTATGTAGCCATTTATTCTCTTAATAGAATGTTTGTACTTCAACTTGGGAAAGTCTGGATAATCTAATTTTCATATCTGAGTGAATGACTAACCTGTTGCATTGTAAACAATATAATTTATTTCGCTCAGAACATATTCTGCTAAGAAAGCATATTATGAATGTCTTTTACAGAGGAGACAATCATGAATAATTTCTCTACGTGGTTTTTTGACTTTCCATGTAAAAGCATCCTGAACTCAGTAGCATGTAGTACTTCAAAGTCATAAAACACCATATCCAGAGCCATTGTTTTTAAATGTTAAATTTTTACTACCTCCTATATGTGAGTTGCAGGTGTTACATTTCTATACCTTTCAGAAAAGAGATTTTGGTGAGATATTAATAGTAGAAAGAAAGAAAGAGAAAGAAAGAAAGAAAGAAAGAAAGAAAGAAAGAAAGAAAGAAAGAAAGAAAGAAAGAAGGAAGGAAGGGAAAGGAAGGAAAGAAAAAAAGTAAAGAAAAATGAAAGGAAAGCAAAGGAAAAAAGAAACAGGAGGGAAAGAAAAAAGGGAGAGAAAAAGGGAAGAAGGAAAAAAAGAAACTAATATTCCTTTAAAAAGGAAGAGTGCTTTTAGGGTTTTTGGAAAGCTAGTTCAGAAATAATTTCATAAGATGAAAACAGCTTTCTACCCCCACCATTGATAGCTTGTTAGTCCACAAGGAACTTAGTGCAAGAAGAAAGTGAGGGGGCACAGGTTAAGCATCTACCATGGCATAGTAATGAAATTGAAGCAGCGTTGTAAAACTCTTGGCAGAATCGGTAGCCCAGATCCAGAAAAGGGCACCCTGGTATCACATGGAATAATTTTAATAGTCTTGCTTATACCCAGTATATTGAGCATCATCATTTTAGGGCTAAAATAGTGGCTATAAAGGCAACAAAGTTGTGATAAGAGTGAATAATAAAGTTAATTTACTATTTTCCTGTTCATTTTCAGGTCATATTGTCCATAAACACTGAAGCATTAGCAAATTTGTAAAAATTATTTTTCTGAATATATAAACCCATAAAAAGCTTGAATTTAAAGTTTTAATGATTAATATATGTATATTGTTTCACATAAGAGTACTAAGCAGAATTATAATCATGGATACTTATGGAAACTGAAGTACTTATATGGATACATTTAATGAATACAAATGGCATTTAGAAACAATTTAAAGTTCAAATGTGAATGAAATGGTTCTTTAGGAATTAGTGAGTGTTTATTTCATAAAAGCAAAAAGGAAACTTGTTTTTCTCTGCTTAAAAAAATAAACTCATTTATTCAAGTGACTGCAGGAAGTCCATAGGGTAAAATCTCCTTGGGAAAAAAAAACAAAAAACAAACAAAACACCTTGAAATCAAGAATTAGATTATGTAAGTCAGATTATTCAGAAAGGAACCCAAAGTATGCCCATTCAGTAAAACACTCTACTTACTAGTTATTCAGATTATTAAGAAGCTGTTAATATATAGAGATCTGAACTGGAACTTTGATAATAGACCTATTTGACCACAGAAGGAGCTAAAAGTAAACATAGGAAGATATAAGTGACAAATGGTACTAATTTAACTAGCATATGCAAAATTCAAGTGCAGTTGACCCTTGGAAAATACAGTTAATAAATATTTTGTTTATTAAATGTATTCAGTATTCTTACAATAAAGTAATCTATAGTAAAGGAAACATTATTAAGAAAATCATAACAGAGAAAATACATTTACAGGACTGTATTGTACTGATTGAAAAATATCCATGTATAGGTGGACAGTGCAAATTCAAACCCATGCTGTTCAAAGACCAACTATATTCTCTAACTGTAATGTTTTATGTTGACTTTTTAAAGAGAAAGTTATGTTTTATTTTATGTTTTAATATTTATTTATATATTTAATGTGTTTATTTATTCATTTATTTATTTACAGACAGAGAGAGAAGGAGAGAGAGAGTCTCAAGCAGAGATTCAGGGCCCTGATGCAGGGCTCGTGATCTGTGAGACCATTACCAAAATCAAGAGTCAGATGCTTAACTGAGCCACCCCAGGAGCCCCTTATGTTGACTTTTTAATTTATCTTGTAAACACATGATTATTATCATAAATTATGAAATACTTTACATTTCTAAATCAGTTACTAAACATAAATGAAAAATTTCTGAAAATATTGCTTACTTTCATCCAAGTTTCTTCATTCTTTTGTCATTAAGAATAATTATATAACCCATTTAGTACAGTTCTAGCTGAACTGTATTTAATGGTTACATAATTTCACTATCAAGCATACGGAAATTAAATAACTTATTTAAGTGTTTCTAGATACTGTGATACATTTTCTTTGCAGAGTATGTTGATGTAGCACATTGTCATATTATTTATAAATAAATCACAAAAATAAAACCCAGGAAATACAGAAATTGCATGCACAGTGAAAGTTCCCCTAATTACTTTCTAATTAAGCAACTTGCTGGATTCCACCTTGTATCTTTCATCCTCTCTGTAATATATTTACTAATAAGCATGTCTTTGGAACATTGATGACTATTAGGTTACCTATGAAGAAATCTTGGCACTTGTAACCATGAGTTGAGTGCCTACCAAGAGTCCATTGAGGTTATTCTCAACTGACTCATGCAAGTTAAAATTGTGCAAGGTATGAGGTGATTTAATTAAGTGTTACATAATTTGCTGATATCTTTGTGCCAAAGAAACCATGTGTGTGTTGGCACGTGTGTGCATGTGTATGTGTGTGGGTGTTTATTTACCTGAAAACTATGTCTAGTGTTTTGGAAAGGCTCAGTGAAAGGAAATTAATCTAAAACTGCTGTTAAATTAGCTATGGTTAAAACAACTCTAAATTACTGGAGGAAATACTGGAGGAAATGATAAAATTTTTTAAAATATGCATTCAAATTTTATGATGATCTGATTATTTTTAATTTTTGGTTTTGTTTTATCTCTTCTCTAATTTCTCACTTTACTTAATTAAAAAAATAACAGCAACCGTTAAAACCACAGTGGATTATAAATATGGGGAAACACTAATTTATAGATCAATTTTTAATAAAATTTCTTGGTTTCACTTAAAAATATTTGCCAGTGACTATATGTTAATATTCTTTAAGCTAAATATCATTATAAGAATATGCATGACCATTTTAAAAAATTCATACTTTTTGTTATTATTTCAGTTCCCTTGGCTTCAGGATAAAATGACTAGTCTGTGTCCTTTTTTGGGGTCTTTTTAATGCAGGGAGGTACAATGTGTTTCTTAAAAGATGAATTAATACTCCAAGAATTTAATTTGATCATAATAACTTTCTAAAAAGATAACTCAAAAGTTAATTAATTAATCCATATAAGCACAAATAATCTTTCAGAAACACTTAATTGTGAAAAACATGGAAGGATGGTTTTACTGGATTTAGTCGAATCTGTACTCTTATGATATCTTTTTGCAAAATAAGGTTCATTCAGATTGCATTTGTTCATTTATCTATTCAACCATTTTACATATCGCCAAATGGATACTTTACCTAAAATAAATCAATTTCTCAGTTCAAAGACCTCATTCACTTGCCTTTAGAAGGATGTGGACAAGGACAAGATCCATCATCCAGTTAGACACAGAAACTGAATAAGCTGGTTGATTCAATAGGAATCAGGGTGACTTCTGAGGAAGATGAAAATATGAGCATGCCCTCTAACTTGTCCAAAGCCAGAACTAAATGATTTATTTTAAAAAAAAGGAAAGGAATGGAAAGGAAAGGTAAAGGAAAAAAAGAAAAAGGAAAAGAAAAGAAAAGAGAAAAACCCTATATTCATATAAATGTAAAAATCAGAAATGACCAGCCCTTCCTACTCCAAGCTCCTAGGAAGCTAAGAAGTTTGTCCTGTTAAGTCAAGATGTCAAGAGATCATAAAGAAGAATCTCAAACCTGTTTCAAAAGAAAGTAGAAAAGGAGAAAATGCTACTCCTGAAACCAATATTATACTGTATGTTAACTAACTCAAATTTAAATAAAAACTTGAAACAAATGAACAAAAAGAAAGCAGAAAATATGTAGAGAAAAGCTAGCAGGACCTCCCCAAACTATCTTTAATTGCAGAGAATTAAAGACTGTGAAAGAATGAGGGACACTTTAATTTAAATAAATTTTCATTGAATGTGAGGCAGTATATACGGAAGCCATGAAAATATGCTTTTCATATCTACTGGCACAGAAAGCAGAACTGATTGACGTCCTCAACTGCTGCCTTTCTGTCACTACTTTTTACACTATGGTCACCATTTCCAAAGGCTTCTCCCTACCAATGAATTGACACACCTGTGGCCCTAATGCAGTTCTATTCCTGTGTGACATGAGACTCCTCCAACTACAGATATTGGTTCAAGGACTCCCCCTCAGCCTTGGGGTGGGGGAGGTCTGCAAATCTTCATAACCAGCACCCTCTCCTCCCTCTCTCCTTCACCGATAGGAAGCCTAAATGGTATCTGAAGGCTCTCCCTATCTCCATTGGTTTCCTTGTAATTGCCCTTCACAGTTTCCATATAGACATCTCTTGCAGATGTAATTTCAATTTCTTGTTTCTCAGAGAATCCAAGCATTATCTAAGGAAACAGACAATAGGATAGGGACTTTGGACTGGCTCACTTACTGTAACTGGGCAGGCAAGAAGATGCCATTCTGAGAGTGTATAGCCACTGAGTGTCCCTAGTAAAAGGTGGTTGCCAAATTAGTAAAAATCAACTAGCATAACCCAGGGTGACCTGAGAAAACATCTCAAAATAGAGAAATGACCCTTCAGGTGTGATATTTCAGGCATTTTGAAAGATACAGGGAGTACTGTGACTACAAGGACAATGGAAATTGCTGGTTACTCGACATTGAATTGATGCCTATTAAGGTACATTAACAGTTTTATGCTAGGTATGAGGGCTCTAAACTCCTGTAGTAAAACCACACACTTCAGATCAAAAGACTGAGGAACTGAGAGAGACACAGAGTTCCAGAGACATTCATATGTGAAATTTACATACTATATATTGTGCCAGCCAGAAGCAGCAAGCTTAATATACAAAGAGCCTTTTTAAAAATTAATTTGAGAGAGAGTTAGAGAGCACATAAGTGGGGAGAGGCAGAGAGAAAGAATCCCAGCCAGGCTCCCGACCGTGCAGAGCCAGACATGTGGGGCATCACTGCACAACCCTGGGATCATGAGCTGAGCTGAAATTAAAAGTCAGATGCTTAACTCACTGAGCCACCCAGGTGCCCCAAGAAGAGCCTTCTAAAGGCACAATTGACATTCATCTTAAAATGATCATTCTCAAGAATAGGTTGCCATCCCTTAGAATGCAATATAATGTTAAAGACATTTATATTGTGTTTTTATCTTTAAAAAATGATGTATAGTTTGAGAAAACAAGTGGTAGAAACAGAGAAGGCCCTACTTACCATCATTCCTAATTACTTGTTGAGGCATTTTGTGTTTTCTGTTCCTACAACTGTGGGCCTTGAAGGATTGGAGGTCTTGATTTCTAAAAAGGGCACAGTCTTACAATGGAATATTGCAAAGATCTCTTTGGGCCCCTTGTGTCCATGGAGCAATAGATGAGAAGAAAAATCACCATCATGGCAGTCTTAACACAACGACATCAGGAAGGAACATACATGGCACCCGGGTGATCCATTCTAGTACTTCCTGTACTCATTGTCCATTGTAACTATAAATGGACAGAGACAACAACTGTCATTTGAAAAAAAAAAAAAAAAAGCCTTGATTACCAAGAGCTCAGACACATCACAAATGAATATTTGAGTTATGGCACCAAGCAAGTTACCAAAATACAAGTTCATGACAAAGGAGGTGAAGGATTCTGGGTAAGTAGTGTAGGAGGGAGAGAATATATTCCAGTTGCAACCCAGAAATTAAATGTAGCAAAAAAGCCTATATAGCCTGTTTGGGTAGCCTCCTTCTTCTAAGTTTCTTTCAGAAAGGAAAACCAAGGAAACCAAGGAAATCAACGAAGGAATCATTGTGTAAATCTACATAAAAAAGTAGATTTGTGCAACAAAAGGCATGATGGACTATGGTGGCCATGAAAAGGTCCCAGCAGCCACTTTTTGGAAGTTGTAATCATATACTCAGTGAGGCCACACTTCCCTTAGCCTACTTCCAGGGAATGTTGACTGAGCCTGGTAATGGGACCAATTCAGGCCCTTCAGGCAAGACGTAGAATTCTTCCAGTGGATGACTGTGGCTTGAGGACGCCTGAATGTTGCCCAAATGTTCTTAAAACTATGTTACAATCCGAGCTTCTTCTTTCTCACTTTTTCTTACTTCACTTTCCTTTACTATGTCAGACCTGCATCATAGACTGATGGCTCTCTCCAGTGTCACTAACTTGGTCTTCTCTAATATATAAAAGCATTTCTCTTCTCGGTGCCTGGCTGGATCAGTTGGTAGAGCATACAACTCTTGATCTGGGGTTGTAAGTATAAGCCCCAACTTGAGTGCAGAAATTACTTAAAAATAAAATCTTAAAACAAACAAACAAACAAATACATAAACAAATAATTAAATAAAGGTCTTTCCCTCCAATAAATCTTCTAGACCCAAACCTAGGTTTCTGTCTACTTTTTAGAGAATCTGAACACAGCATCTTTGAAGAAGTTGCCTTTGGAAGACCAAGCATTGTAAAGTCAGCTTATTTACATTAAAATTAAAAAGTTCCTAATTAAATTTATGATCACATTTGGGGCATCAGTCAAGTAAGCATCCAACTTCCACCAAGGTCATGATCTCATGGTTCACTATCTTGAGCCCCACATCACGCTCTGTGCTGACAGATCAAAGCATGGAGCCTGCTTCAGATTCTGAGTCTCCCTCTCTCTCTGTCCCTCTCCCACTCATGCTCTGTCTCCCTCTCTTTCAAAAATAAATAAACATTTAAAAACAAAAGATAAATTTATGAACAATTAAGAACTTATATATCAACTTAGAATTTTCTTTGAATATTTAAATTAATAAAAGCACAAAAAACATTTTCTTGCAATATTCAGGTCAAAGATAAGGGCTATTTTGAAAATATCAGTATGAACACTCCATTTGAAAACATTGCATTTAACATACCTTGTAAGCAGAAAAACATTAAAATCAATATTCTACTACTATATAAAACATTAGAAAGCTGAGTATTAGATTCAGTACTCTATAAAACTAATTAATTAATTTAATGACAGAACACAGGGAAGTAATACAAATGAGAGTAAAATTAATTTTTAAGAAAAGAGTGAAGAGATGAGCTATGGAATTCATTTTAAGAAATCAAGTTAGGAGGCGCCTGGGTGGCTCAGTCGGTTGAGCGTCGGACTTAGGCTCAGGTCATGATCTCATGGTTCGTGGGTTCGAGCCCCACGTCGGGCTCTGTGCTGACTGCCAGCTCAGAGTCTGGAGCCTGCTTCAGATTCTGTGTCTCCCTCTCTCTCTGACCCTCTCCTGCTCACGCTGTGTCTCTCTCTCTCAGAAATAAATAAAAACATTTTAAAAATTTAAAAAAATCAAGTTCTATTTGAAGTGGCCCATAAAATATACAAATCTCTAGGTAGCATTATAATAAAAACAATACTTTCCTGCTCCAGGCTCTACTCAGAGCTGGCTGTCTTCCTTATCAACTGCTATATGGGTGGAAGCATATTACTAGATGTGGATATGTTGCTTCTAGACCCCAAATGGGCTTGATAGGCACTGTGCAGAGCCATCAGTATTTTCAATTTTGAGTAAGTTTTTTTGTGTAATTCTATACTAAGAGATGCTGCAAAGAGTAGATTGTTTTATAAAAAGAAAAAAGTCAAAAATTTATATTGTCTCAAGGAGAATTCCAAAAATAAATAGAATAAAAAAAATAAAATGAGAAGAGGTTTTAAGAAATATTACTGTAATTAAAGGTGATGATGATCAGCCAGTTTTTGTTTATTTTTTTTGAGATGTATTTATTTATTTAATTTTTAGTGTTTATTTATTATTGAGAAACAGAGCATGAGCATGGGAGGGGCAGGAGAGAGGGAGACACAGAATCTGAAAGAGTCTCCAGTCTCTAAGCTGTCAGCACAGAGCCTGATGCGGGGCTTGAACTCACAAATCATGAGGTCATGATGTGAGCCGAAGACGGATGCTTAACGGACTGAGCCACCCAAGTGCATCAATCAGCCAGTTTTTAAAACATATTAGTTCAACATTTGAAGAAACGTTTGACTACATTTTAGAAGTAGAATTAGAAGCATTTTCATAAGCACAACTTAGAAAAAATGAACAGCCTGTCATATTATGTTAATATTGCTACCAAACCTCGAAAACATTATCATAATATGATTACTACAGCCTAAACCAATTTATCAATATTAAAGAAGAACTCTCAATAAAAAAGTAAATCCATATCATATATATTTAAATGTGATTAAGTCTTGTTTATTGCAGGAGAATATAGATGGATAATAATTTCAAAATGACTATATAATTAATGGCAATAATTACAAAAAAAATAAGATTCTGTATCAAAATAAGTGGAAAATAATAAAGTGTATTAAAATAAATGGAGATTACAGATTCTATTCTGTATGTAAAAATACTGATAACTTTGAAAAACAAAATAGCTGGACAATTCTTTTACTCATATAAATTTTATTGAGATATAAAAGGTGTGACAATAAAAAAACAGACACTTAGAGATAGTAATTATTAAGTTAATGTAAATATTTAATGATAGGCCATTAAAAATCCAATGAAATTGTACAATTTGAAAACATTAATTTGGTAGAAAAAGTAACTATATATTAATAAATATAAATTAGTCAACAGGCCTTTAAATTATTAGATAGAAAAACAATAGAAAAAATAAGCTTTCAAAAAAAGTTCCACCTTACATCATATACCAGTGTACATATCAAATATTTTAAAGGAACAAAAATTAAAAATTAAAGAAATATTAAATTAAACAACAGAGAATATAAGTTAAAATATGCATGTACCTGGTCTTGGGACAGAAAGGAGCTTTCAAAATTGGATATAAACAAAAATGTACTGTCAACAAATAGTTTATAGAAATCAATATGTGAAGTTTTCAGTGTGAAATAAATTTTAACAGAAACATAAAAAGCGAAATGAATATGAAGGGGACTATTTGATCCATAGCTGGCAGAATATGAAAAGAATTTTAAAGTTCTATAAAGCAATGTATATTCCAGTTGAAACTGGAGAAAGGTAATGAGTATACAAAATTTAAATGAATAAATATATATAACACTTAGCCATACCAAACTTTGCATTTAGTAAAAGTGATTGAAAAAATAATTGATGTTATATTTCCTCCCTGAAAAGATAATTATTTATAATTTATAATTTAATATATTAATACCAAGACTGGTGACTGTGCTGAAAAATATAAAATGACTCATTTGCAGAAATCTATTCCATAACTTTCTTCTTTTTTTACAATTTTTAATGTTTATTTATTTTGAGAGAGAGACAGAGCATGAGCAGAGGTGGGGCAGAGAGAGAGAGAGAGAGAGACAGAATCTGAAGCAGGTTCCAGGCTCTGAGCTAGCTGTCAGCACAGAGCCCGATGCGGGGCTTGAATCCATGAGGGAGATCATGACCTGAAGCAAGCCCGAATGCTCAACCAACTGAGTCACCAGGAGCCCCATCTATAACTTTATTCTTAAGAAGTTATTCTATAACTTTATTCTTATGAAAGAACATTCACTGAATCATGCTGTGATTATGATAATTTACAAATAGCATATATGTTCAACAATAGATTAGCTTACTAAATTTTAATACAACTTCAGGGTAAAACTATTGTAGCAGGCATTTTAATGAAAAATATGAAAATGTGAGTATGTGAAATTATAATGTATAAACTTAAATATGCAGCATTTCTTTTTTGTAAAACATGAGCATATGCATATAAACAAAGATCACATATCTGCATATTTGTATACTTACATTCATATTGTTTTTTTCTGGGTGAGTGACCTATTGATGTGTGTTTAAAGAAAATGTGTGCACTGGGAGTAGGAAGAACCAGTTCCTTGAGTTTTACAAGCTTATTTGGTAGGGGAATAAGTGAATAGGTAACACTGGAAATATCCCTTGGACCTCCTTTCTTCTCCTATAAGGAAATACAGCGATCACTTTCAGTGAGAGCTCTTTGGTTAAACAAAATTACTTTCTTGCTTTTTATCCATTAGAGAGCAGTTATACACCCAAAATCAATAAGGATGAAAAACACAATATAGGGTTCCTTAGGTCTCTGTATGCTATACAAATGTTGTCATCGCATTTTGCTGAATAACAGTACAGGGTGGTAAATGCATAAAATGGTCCCTGAAGTCCAGTAAAATAATAGATATAGGGCACTGGTGCGAGTGTGCAGAGTTACTGGCAAGCACTATTTTTTACAATTCGGTAAGGCAGAAACACTAATGTTTAATTTCTCTAAGAGAGGAAGAGACAAAATGTGCAAATAAAATTGGGTTAAAAAATAAACCTTCATAAAACAAACAGGGAATATATTCTACAGCATCAAAATTAAATGAATGAATGTTCTAATAATAAATAGTGACATTATATCTATTCACCACCAACATGACATTTTTCTAAGTAGACAGACTAAACTAGTCACCCATTCTTTAATGAAAAAAACCTTTCTTCAGTATTTGGTACCTGATACTAACCAGTACATTTGGGGACGACTGAATAGTAGACCAGGATAGAGGTCTGGTGACAGCATTCTGAGGCATGATTACTTGGAGACTATAGGTTTTAACCTTTGTAAAATCAAAGAAACATTAGGTCTGACCTCACAAAAATGCTCAGGATTTATCTCTTTTCTCGTTTGTCTTGCCCCCAATATGAAGCAATTCAAACTTTCAACATTTTAATAGTCTATTTCTAAGCTATTAGGAGAGATAAAGAAGTCATGAAAATAATTATCAATCTGATCTGTAATTTTAGGAGTAGCAAAGGGTTGAGAGCTGGAAATCAAGTGTAAGGATTGACAATACAACGGGTGCCTGGGTGGCTCAGTTGGTTAAGTGTCTGACTTAACTCACAGTTTGTGAGTTCAAGTCCTGCATCGGGCTCTGTGCTGACAGCTCAGAGCCTGCAGCCTGTTTTGGATTCTGTATCTCCCTCTCTTTCTGCTTCTCCACAGCTCGCTCATTTTCTCTCAATCTCTCTCTCTCCCTCCCTCTCTCTTTCTCTCTCTTTCTCTCCTCAAAAATAAACATTAAGAAAAAAATATTTTAAAAAAGGATTGATAATATAAGAATAACTTAACCTTCTGTTCTGTGACCCTCTCCATTTCACACCCCACACATGCAGACACACACACACACACACACACACACACACACACACACAGAGTATTAAGCTATTTACCAGTAAGCTTCTGGGAATAAGAGATATTTATATACTCAGTTTCTAGATAGACAATAGAGGTGCCTGGGTGGTTCAGTCGACCCTTGATTTCTGCTCAGGTCATGATTTCACAGTTAATGAGATCAAGACGACATAGGTTTCTGTACTGACAGCTTGAACTGTATTTGGGATTCTCTCTCTCACTGTCTCTGCACACTCCCTCAAAAATAAGTAAATAAACGAAAAACAAAA
Organism: Crocuta crocuta; assembly: GCF_008692635.1. NCBI lineage: Eukaryota > Metazoa > Chordata > Mammalia > Carnivora > Hyaenidae > Crocuta > Crocuta crocuta. The sequence goes on along the minus strand of NW_027528818.1, from coordinate 8,112,571 downwards.
AATGGAAAAAAGAGTAAACTCCATTGTTTCACAACTGGATGCTAAGAAAGAAGATCCCTAAAAACCAATTTCTTCTAGTGCTTTCTGTTCTCTTGTGAGACAGGAAATAGGAGGACTGAGTGTCCAGAATGACTTCAGACTCCTGCTTAGGAAATATTGGTGCAGGGCCACAATATCTCTAGCAAGAGAGGGATGTAGATCTTGTTATACAGTATAGGCATTAAATCACAGCCAAGAGATTATATGTTAAAATGACATATTTAGGTCCAGTTTCTGGTACTGCAAATAAGGATCTTAAAAGTTGTCATGCTGTCTTAATAAGTAAAAGCTAAACAGACTGAAAAATCAACAACTTTTCTTAGATCCCTAAAAGATGGGAGGACACAGGATAAACTGCTCCCCCCATTTGTTGGAAAGACAGAACAAAAGGAGTCCCAGATAACCTGACCAGACATGCCAAGATGAAACCCCTAGGAGAACCCGAGTGGGAAGGGAGAGGTGGGAAGCCTGAACTATAATTGAAGAATTAGTGGAGACTCAGTGTGGACCAGTCTGAGTCTTAAAAGCTCCCGTGTAACCCAGTCATTGGAAAAGCCTCCACGATTCTCTTAAGATTTACTTCAAGGAACTCTACCAGGTTCTCACAGTAAATGCCAGAGAAAAATCCCCTTGGTTTTCTGGCAGAAGCAGGGAAGGGAAGGTCTTATTGTAAATACTTCAGGCAGTCTTTTCTTAACAAGCCCTGCTCTCTGGGGAGACTTGTTAACCAAAGCCTGAGAGCTCCCTCTGGTGGCTTTCTTCACCAGTGAGACCATGGACCACTCTGCAGGCCAACTGGCCATTGTCTTCACTTTTTTTGACTGATATAGAATGAGTATGTACTTTGTTCCCACAGCCTGACCATAAGGACACAGGATGAAGGACCCCTTTCCCATGTTGTATCCTTCAGAGTACCAGGAAAAGATACAGTTACCAAAGATAATTGCATTCGTTCTTTCTCCCTGAAGCAGATGGCCAAACAAAAACCTGCATTCATCAAGCCCTGCGGCACTGCGACAGCTGCAGATTCTTTCTTCCGGACCTATGGTGAATCAGCGCTGCTGATCATGGCTGAGGGAAAAGGTCTGGCAATGGGTTATACACAGAGGGCAGTTTTGAGGGATTTTGTATAAGTGGTCTCAGGATCTAAAAGATCAGCTTTTACTTAGACAACATATGCTATGCCAGAAGTTCTAAAAACGGCAGGATTAACAATAAATGACACTTATGCTTTTGAATTTCAGGAAGCTTTCTCAGGTCAGATTTTGGCTGATTTGAAAGCCAAGGATTCCAGCTGGTTTGCACAAAAATATGTGGTTAGAAAAACCAAGTTTTGATTGCCTCCTTTAGAGAAGTTTAACACCTGGAGTGGATGGCTGTCCCTGGGATAAGTATTTGGAGCCACTGGTTACAGGTTGGTCATGGCCCTGCCACCAGATTACAGAAGGCCTGTGTGGCTTAGTGACTGCCTGTATAGCTGGAGAACAGGACCATGCTGTGATGGTAGAAGCTTATACAAAATAATAGATCAGGAAGAGGTGACCTAGAGTTTCTATGTCACACTCACAGTAGACAGCGCCATTTCCATGCATTACTAAGTGCCACCTATGATGTCTAGCTCCACTTAGGAAAACAAAATGTATGGGCCTCTGTTCAATACTTTGAAGTTAAGGCTTACTAGTATTCTGAGCTTTCCAGTAATCACGGTTTACTGCTCTTTCAGCGATTACACCAGAATCTCACACAGTGATAGGTTTAAACAATTGTTTTTGGTTTTTATTTTCACTAAAAACTAAACGAGAGGTTGCAGTTTTGAGGAGAGGTTAACTGAGGTTTGGAATCATCTTTGTCACATTTGCAAATTATACTCATCCCTATTTGTAACCTAAAGATAACTGTTTTCTAAAAAATACAAATTAGTGTGCCTAATTAACTTAATTGTGGAAATATAATTCAGAATCTAAACCAATAAACTGTAGTATTGCCTCTAAAAGTTTTTTAGAGACAGAAAAAATAATATAGGTCAGAACCTCAGATCTACATAAAAAAATGGCATCAAAAGAGAAATAAGTGAGGATAAAATAACAACCGTTTTTTTCTTATTCTTAATTTATCTAACAGGTACATTTTTCAGAATAGTAACACCAACCTTGCATTCAATTATATATGCTTATATATATGTGTGTGTGTGTGTGTATATATATATATATATATATCCTATATGTTTCTTATGCTTATTTATAAGTGAAAAGAATGTCAACAATGATACGATGAATGAGAAGAAGGAATTAAGTTTATTTTATAGTAAATTACTCACAGTACTGATGAAGTGGTATATTGTCTTTTAAAAGTGGCCTTAAATTAGTTGTAAATATCTATTGCAAAACCTGGGCAAACTCACAAAAAAATATATGCTGTATTCTAAGAAAAAGAAAAAAATGAATCATATAAAATGCTCATTTAAAACCACAAAAGACAGAGAAACAGTGGAAGATTAAAATAGGAACAAAGTATAAGAGCATAAAATATAAAACAATAACAAATATGGCAAATATGAGCCCAAATATATCAATAATCACAGAAAACCAATGGTCTAAATGTGCTATTTAAATGGTAGAGATCCTCAGAGTGAGTCAAAAGCAAGACTCAATTACATAAAGTCAACAAGAAAAATATTTTAAATATAAAAAAACATACAGATTAAAAGTAAGTGGATGGAGAAAATGTCCTATGCTAATACATATCAAAAGACAACAGAAATAGCTATATTAATTTCAGACAACAGAATTGAAAGCAAGGAAATCTATTAGGGAAAAAGAAGAGCATTACATCGTGACATAGTGGTCCATTCCCCAAGAAGACATAACAATTCTTTATGTTATATGACTAACAACAGAGCATCGAACTGTGTGAGGCAAAAACTAATAAAACTACAAAAAAAAAAAAAAAAGATGAACCTACGATCATAGTTGGTAGACTTCAAAACCCTGTCTCAGAAATGGACTCATCCAGCAGAAAGAATATTAGAAGGACATAGTTGAACTCAATGCCCTTAATCAATCAGTGGGGTAATTGATATCTATTGTCTAAATCCTACAACATCAGCATGTACATTCTTTTTAAGCTTCACATTCAGCAATACAGACCACATTTTTGCCTATAAAACACACTTAACAAATTTTAAAAAATGGAAATCCTAATATATCTACTCTCAGATCACAATGGAATTAAACTAGAAATCAATAATAGATAACATATGTTCAGTCTCCACATATTGTGGGCTTTTCACCACAATATATAAAGACCAAACAACAAAAAAAATGTATCCTACCTGCTATAATCATTATGATGAATTCATTTTAAAAGCTATCTATAAACCATGATATTTATGATTTGAGAGAACTTTCTTTGAAAATGACCTGAAATCTTACCATGTTTTTTCACCTAATTAAAAAAAAGTTGATGATTGTTTTTATCTCTGCCTTGAATCTATTTAAAAATAAAACATTTTGGGGGAAAAAAAGACCAAACAGCACACTTCTAAATACACACATACTTCATTTTATTTTGCATCACTGTAATGCATTTTACAGGTGATGCATTTTTTACAAATTAAACGTCTGTGACAATCCTGCATCCAAGCGAGTCTGTGGGTGCCATTTTTCCAACATCTGCTTACTTCATGACTTTCTATCCAATTTGGTAATTTTCACAAGATTTCCAACTTTTTCATTATTATCATATTTGTTATGGTGATCTGTGATCAGTGAGTATGACTCACTGAAAGCTCAGATATGGTTAGCACTTTTCAGCAAAAAAAAATTTTTAAATTAAAGTATGTACATTTTTCTTAGACATAATGCTATTGCACACTTAGTAGATTACAATATGGTATAAACATAACTTTTATATTCACTAGGAAACTGAAAACTTCATCTGACTCACTTTGTTGTGATATTCGCTTTATTACAGTGGTCTGGAACTGAACCTGCAACATCTCTCCGGCATGCCTGTAATACATGGGTCAAAGAAAAGAATCTCAAGAGAACTTAAAAATTTTTTTTTCTAAATGAAGATGAAGGAAATCCTTAACAAAAATTTGGGTGATGCAGTTATAGCAGTGTATATAGGGAAAGGAATAGCATTGTATGTATAAGAAAAGAAGAGAGATCTAAAATTATCTAAATTCTTATATTTAGAAATTAGAAAGAGAATAGCAAAGTGAATCCAAATGAAGTAGAAGAAAAATAAGAAGAATTAGAGCAGAAATTAATGGAATTTAAATTAGGAAATCAATAGGTTAAATTAACAAAACCAAAAGCTATTTATTTAAAAAAATAAATTGATAAGCCTTCAGCCAGGCTAAGAGAAAAAGGGAGGACACAAACTGTTAAAATCAGAAATGAAAGAAAGGAAATCCCTACAGACCCTAAAGACATTAAAAGGATAATAAAGGGATACTATGAACAATACCCGGGTGTCTCCTTTCACTATTCTTTCTTTCAACATTGTTTTGGAAGTTCTAGCTAATTTAATTTAAAAAGACAAGAAAAGGAAATAAAGGATTTATAGAAGAAAAAGGAAGATGTAAAATTATCTTTGCAGATAACATGGTCACCTGTGTAAAAAAGCCAAAAGAAGTGGCAAATAAATTCCTGAAATTAATAAGTGATTATAGAATGGTTGGAAAGTAGATGTTAGTATACAAGCCATTTGCCTTCCTATATATCAGCAAGTAGTTGTATTTGAACCAGTAGAACAGGTAGATGAATGAGTAGAATTTAATATTAAAAACATGATACCATTTACATTGGGACTCAAAAAAATTGAAAGAGTTATAAATCTAACAAACTATGTATAACATATGTATATATGAGTAAAACTATAAACACTAATAACACTAAAAAAAAACAACTAAATTAATAGAGACATGGTACATGCTCATGTACAGGAAATTTCCATATTAACAAGATGTTAGTTCTTCCCATTTTGCTGTATAATTTCAATCCAATAAAAATTCCAGCAAATTATTTTGTGGATATGGATGAACTAATCTAAAGTTTATATGCAGATTCAAAGACACAGAAGAGTCAACAAAATACTGAAGTACAAAGTTAGAGGATGATACTACCTGACCTTGATGTTTAATATAATCTACAGTACTTAAGAAAGCATAATATTGGTTAAAAAATAGGAAATTGATCAGTAAAACAGAATAGAGTGTACAGAAGGAGATCACATAATATAGTTGACTGATATTTGACAGAGGACCATGGCAATACTATGGAGCAAAGCATATCTTTTCAACAAATGGTGCTGGAACAACTGGACATCCATATGCAAAAAAAACCAAAGAATCTATACACAGACCTTACATCTTTCACAAAATTTAACTCAAAATAAATCACTTCTAAGTATAGGATAACATAGGTGCAAAGTTAGTTTACCTTGGTTATGGTGATGACTTTTTAGATGCAACACTAAAATCATGATCCATGAAAGACATAATTGATAAGTTGTATTTCATTAAATTTACAAATTTCTGCTCTGTGGAAGACCATGTCAAGAGAATGAGAAGACAGGCTGTAGACTAGGAGCAAATATTTGAAAAAAACAAATCTGATAAAGGACTGTTATCCAAAATAGAGAAAGAACACTCAACAATAATAAACAGTAAAACTCAACAGTAATGAAATAGACAACCTGATTAAAAAATGGGCCAAAGACCTTAAAATAAACTCACCAAAAAAGATATGTGGGTGGTGAATAAGCATATGAAAGATGATCCATATCATGTGATCAGGGCAATGCAAATCAAAATGAAATACAATTATAAATCTACCAGATGACCAAAATTTAGAGCACTGACAACACCAAATGCTGGTGAGGATATGGAACAACATGAACTCTAATTAATTGTTAGTGCCAAAACAAGGCAGTACAGCCACTTGGGAAGATGGCTTGGGGATTTACTATTACCATATGACCCAGCAATCATGCTCCTTGCCATTCATCTGAAAGATTTAAAAGTTACTATGTCCACACAAAAACCTGCACATGGATGTGGATAACAGTTTGTTAATAATTGCCAAAAGTTGGAAGCAACCAAGATGTCCTTCATTAGGTGAGTGGATAAATAAACTATTAAACCTGACAATGGAATATAGTTCAGTGCTGAAAAGAAATGAGTTATCAAACATGAAAAACATGGAGGAAACTTAAATGCATATTACTAAGGGAAGGAAGACCATCTGAAATGGCCATATACTGCATGATTTCAAGTCTAGACATTCTGGAAAAGGCAAATTCAGTGGAAGGCAGTAAAAAGATTAGGGGTTGCAGGTGGGGAGAGGGAAGAGAAGGATGAATAGTGTAGCAGAGAGGATTTTAGGGCAGTGAAAATGCTCTGTTTCACACCATAATAATGGATACATGGGATTATACACTCATCCAAATCCACAGCATGTTCAACACCACAAGTGAATCATAATGTAAACTTTGGGCTTTGAGTGATTATGATATGTCAGTGTAGTTCACAAATTGTAACAGATCACTCAATGGGGGATGCTGTTAATTGGGGAGGCTGTGTATGTGTGGGGCAGGCATTGAATGGGAAACCTCTAGACCTTCCCTTTGGGTTTTTGGGAACCTAAAATTTCTCTAAACAAAATAAAGTCTTAATGCAACAACACATTTTTTTGAATCACATATTTAGGAGAAAATGAAAAGTAGGCTTAAGAGATGAAGAAGAGATGGGGTGCCTGGGTGGCTCAGTCGATTAAGCATCTGACTTCAGTTCAGGTCATGATCTTGCACTTCGTGGGTTGGAGCCCCACATCGGGTTCTGTGCAGGCAGCTCAGAGCCTGGAGCCTGTTTCAGATTCTTTGTCTCCCTCTCTCTCTGCCCCTCCCTCGCTCATGCTCTGTCTCAAAAAAAATTTTTTTTTAAAAACTATAAAAAATTTTAAGAGATGAAGGAGAGGAAAACACCCGATGCTGGGCATGTATGTCATGTTAAATAAGCAGATGATTGGGAAAGAGATAAGCAGGAGTGTGAATTGTCCTATTTATCTTGAAAGTAAAGAAGACAGCAACAGGGAATTTCCCAGGATATGATGTTGAGGAGGCAATTGATTGCCAAAATCCCTACTTAATAAAATTTGGAAGACCTCTACACTCCTCTGAAATGTTTCTTTTTGCCAGAAGACACTTCCAATCAGTAGTCTTCAGAACACCTATGCAGAGATTAATCAGTCTTGTTCTTGGGATCTTTAATCTGTCTTGTGGAAAAATGGCTGTCAATTAAAAACCCATTACTACAATCAGTATTTCAGGAATCCTGGAGAACACATGCTTACTGGTGGCAATCTATGTAATTGCCCCAAAGAAAAGGTGGACATTCCATCCTAGCCTTTTTTTATAGATGCTAGATATTCCATCAGAAAATTTAAAAAACTATTTATTTCACTAATAAGGAAGTGATATATGATTAAGGAAACTACTGGTAATCCAATGAAAACAAGAAATGACGAATTTAGGTGGAAATGGTCATTTATAAATAAATAGCTCTCGAATAGTATTGGAGCACAATGACTTGATAAAAAGTATTCTTAACAGAACTAAGGACTTGAGAAATAAAGTATCTGTAAATGCTATTGTGACCAATTCTAGTCTTTACTCTTTTGAATCTTTCTACTTTTCAGTGATAACAGTTCTAATTTCTAAACATGGGGGAAAAAACATCACCAGCACCTGGTTGTTTCCTCCTATCCATTTCACATATTTAAGTATTTTGGGCTTCACAATACTAAATTCCTAAGACATTTCTAAAGAACATATTGATTCAGTTTCCTTCTCACATATTTATCTATACAACCATTTGTCACCCACCTATCTTTCTACTGCCTACTTACCTATCTATTCATTATCTATCCATTATCTATCTATCTATCTATCTATCTACATATCTATCTATCTATCTATCTATCATCATCTATGAACCATCTTTCTATTATCTATCTATCATCTATCTATCTATCTATCTATCATCATCATCTATGAACCATCTTTCTATTATCTATCTATCTATCTATCATCTATTTATTTATCTATAGATATAGATCTCTGTTACAGCCGGAGTTGCATACAGTACACTTCAATACAAATTATTTCCTGCTGGTCATAAGATGCTGAAACTTCTGTTATCTTTTGTCAAACTGTGATCGGCCTCATTGATTCCCAATACCCAATTATGACAACTGTCTACTTTAGAAATAGGTAAAGGATAAGAAAGTAATCTGTATGATTTTGGATCTCTTCTGGTTTAGGTATATTTATAGTGTTATGTAAAATCTAGGAATGTTGGGTAATATGATATTAAAACTATTTTATACAGAAATTACTACTGAAGGATGAAACGGTCATGTGTCTCCAATTCATCTGTTTGGGTAAAGTCTTTCTGGTTTGTTTGATTATTAGTCTGGATTCAAAAACTTACTCATTTTGAAACTATATTTTCTCTAAGTTTATAGTCAGAACTATTCTTATTTAAATTCATCTGCTATCAGTTAAGCTGTGTTAATTTTATCCTTAACAGGATGAGAATATTTTTCCTATTAAGCTATACTCAGTTTAAGGCATTGGCACAATATTAACAATTTAACAATAAAGATGAAAATTCTGAGGCAGAATTATATCTGATAGCTCTATGTATTTAAAATCGTCTTTGTTATTTTTAATCCTCCTTGTACATATTCTCACAGAATGTAATTCATTGTTTGAGGTAAACTCAATTACTGAAATTAACAGTGTATGAAAAACTTTAAACTATGTTTAAAGATACTGTTGAGATGTGAGGAAAATGTAGATTACATTAGGAAACTATACTCAGGAGATTAAGATGAACATTTATCTACTCAAGGGGAAAATTTGTAATTCCTCTTGAGATTTGCAGAATTATTTGGTATAATCTGTAGTGCTTTTTCATAATATAAGGCAAGTAATTGTTGGGTCTTTAAAAATGTTAAAAGCATCAAAATGCTTTAAAATACTGGCTTTTTGCTTACTTACAATTTATATCTGAAGTTACTATGTTTTGTAGATTGCTAATATATTTGTTTTTCACTATTTATATTATTTTAGGAAGTATCAGAAATACATTATAAATACAAAATTATTATATATAAATAAGTATTTTTATATATGGTGTTGTATTTTCAAGAAGAGATACATTAGACTAATATTGTCAGCATATATTTTATTTTTTTACTTTATTGTTTTGAATGTTTATTCATTTTTGAAGGAAAGAGAGAAAGTGTGGGCAGGGGAGGAACAGAGAGAAAGGGAAACACAGAATCCAAAGTGGGCTCCAGGCTCTGAGCTGTCAGCACAGAGCCTGATGTGGGACTCAAAATCACAAACCATGAGATCGTGACCTGAGTCAAAAATGCTTAAACGACTGAGCCACCGAGGTGCCTCTATCAGCATATGTTTTAAATTCTCCTGTATCCATGTTCTCAAGAGACTGGAAAGAGGAGGCTATGACACAGGAAATCATGAGGAAGAAAAGGGGAATTCTTAAAAATGTAGTGGTTGTACGGGGTGCCCAAGTGGCTCAGTTGGTTAAGTGTCTGACTTGGGCTCAGGTCATGACCTCATGGCTGTGAGTTGTGGTTCCACATCAGGCTCTGTGCTGACATCCTGGAGCCTGTTTCTGATTCTCTCTCTCTCTCTCTCTCTCTCTCTCTCTCTCTCTGTCTCTCTCTCCCCCTCTCTCCCCTCTCTCCCACTCATTATCTGTCTGTCTCAAAAATAAATAAACATTAAAAAACGTTTTTTTTCTTAAATGTAGTGGTTCTTAGAGTAAGACAAGGAAAACAGTGGAGGGAGATCAGAGGGAAAGGTCTTTTTTAGATCAAAACACCTGCAGTTGGATAGAATAGAAATGAGTAGATAAAGGAGAGATAGATGGATAGATAGTTTTGGACTGCATTGTGTTTCCCCAATTCATATATTGAAGTTCTAATTAGTATCTCAGAATGTGACTGTATTTGAAAATGGAGTCTTAATTTCTCTATTAATGTTTTAATGTTTATTTTTGAAAGAGAGAGCGAGAGACAGAGTGAGGGAGGAGCAGAGAGAGAGGGAGACCATAGGAAACAGGCTTCGGGCTCTGAGCTGTCAGCACAGAGCGCAACATGGGGTTTGAACTCAGGAGAGCCATGAGATCAAGACCTGAGACAAAGTTGGAGGCTTAACCGACTGAGCCACCAGATACTTAAAAAGTATATTTACATTGTTTTGCTTTTTTTTCTTACTTTTACCTTTTGTTTTTTACTTAAGTGAAAAGATACTTCAGTTAAAATGAGGCCATAAGGGTGGGCCCCAGACCAATCTCACCGGTAACCTTATTAGAAGAGAAAATTCAGACACACAGAGATACCAGATATGAACTTATAGGGAAAAATCATCCACACCCATCCAGAGCCAGAAGAGGGAGACCATTTACTACCTAAGGAGAGAGGCTTCAGGAGAAATCAACCCTGCTGATAACCTTGATCTTGGACTTCCAGCCTCAGAACTGCGTGAAAATAAATTTCTGTTGTTTAAGACACCCAATCTGTGATATTTGGTATGACTGCCTGAAGAAAATAGAACAATAGATGTTTCCCCTGCTCCCATTTTGGATTCTATGAGAACACTGGTTTTTAGAATGTTTTGGCATTAATCCCGGCCAGGCCCAGCGGAGACATGTGCCACCACGGAGCATGTCCACAATTTTCCAAGCTCCTGAAATTTAGATAAGGGCACTTCCTGTGTGCTCCTTGTGAGAGACATTGGAGAGTCAGCGGACCTGCCATCGTAAAGGTCTGACTCCCCAGGAAGGTGTAAGGTGACTAAAAATGGATGACCTAAGCATAAATACAATAGAGGTTGTGACTGTATCACAGAAAATCGACAGTGCCAGCAAGAGCTAGCCAGTTAAGCTGGCAGGGGATCTAGTGTTTAACATGATACATTGTTACAGAAATTACCAAAGCCACGTAGGAGAAAAGAACAGACATGTGGTTCCTAAGCCACTTTGTCTTTGCAGGGGAGGCTGGTAAGTTTTCCTTTTATCACGGATGCTAATTTAGGAAGAAGTAGGGGAGAGGATACCCTAATACAAAAACCAAAAAAAAGAAAAACTCTGTATAGACAAAATGCTAAAATGCCTAAAAGGACTCATGAATACTAGTGAGGCCCTCAATTTTTTATTAATTCACAAATACAAGCAAAGAAAGCATAATCCCCTATACATCCCCACTATTGGTGGATAAATGTAAGACCCCTCCCAAAGTACATACTACTCTTTTGTTGAACTTATCAAAGGTAACCCTAGACTAGGTTATTAGAAGTTTTTGAGCTATTAAAGTTGCTCCTTATAATGATATTTTAATTGATATTAAAATAGCAGAACCTATTCCATTATTTCCTGAGAAAAAAGTCTGACTGGATGCAAGGAAATTAGTTTCTAAAAGGGTGACTAAATCCTAACCCCCACTGAATGGAGGGCCTAAAGGAACTTATACACAAGCATGGTCAGCCATGAATATCTTAGGAAATGGAATGAATGGCATCTTCAGAGAGAAGGCATAAATAAAACTATTTATAAGGAAGTGGGGAAGTAAAGAGTGGAAAACAAAGACAGGGAGGAATCTGTCCCTTACAGAAGATTTAGCAAGAACTAATGTATATACTTCGTTTAAATTATATAATTCCAAAATATTCTCACCAAAACATATTTTTAAACCTTTGTCTCAAGGGTCTAAGATAGAGATCAGCAGACCAAAGCATGTGGGGAAATCCAAGCTTTCACCAGGCTAACCAAGAAGAAAAAGTCACAAATTACTGATATCAGACATGAAAGAGAGGCAGCCACTACAGATGCAGTGGACACTAATAAATAACAAAGGAATATGATGAGCAACTCCATGTCCACAAATTAGATACCTTACATTAAAAGGACCAATTCTTTGAGAGACAGAAACTGCCAAAATTCACATAAGGATAAATAGAAAATATGAATAAGACTATATTTTTAATGTATTTGAGTCAATAACTAATAGCCTACTAAAAAATAAAACATTAGGCCCAGATGGAGTCACTGATGAATTTTAACAAACATTTAAGCAAGAAATGATACTAATTCTCTATATCCCGTTTCAGAAAATAAAAGCAGAGGGAACTTTCTAACTCATTCCATGATGCCAGCATTATCCTAGTACAAAAATAGGCAGCAAAGACATTGCCTAAAAGGAAAATTACAGACAAGTATCTCTCAGGAATATAGATGCAAAATTCTCAATAAAATATCAGCAAATGTAAGCTAACAGTGTATAACAGGAACAGTATGCAGTTACCAAGAGGGATTTAATCCATGTATATGATGGGGGTAGAGATTGGATGTATATAGCCACAAACCAGGGAATAGCCAGAGCCACCAGCATCTGGAAAAGAGAAGGAAGGACACACCTGTGGAATGTTTGGAGGAATCACAGTCTCCCAGGCCCCTTAATTTCAGACTTCTGTTCTCCAGAACTGGAAGAAAATACATTTCTGTTGTTTTTAGTCAGGAAATTTATGGTAATTTGTTACAACAGCCCTAGGAAAATAACACAATGCCTAATAAAGTAACTCAATATTTTGAATGCACATGTCTTATACACTTTCATCAAAATTCATAATGTACTGCAGATTGTTAAGAGAGATCATACCCTGGTCATTCAAGATACACGCTACCCAAGATCTCTGTCAGGCACAGATTCAAGTGGGAAAAGGAGCATGATTTATCTCTATGTCCCGTGTTCCTGTGTTTCTCAAAACATCCTCTCCAATGAAATTTGAAAAGCAGAACTCTGAACTCTGACTTAGACCTTATTGGTTAGTGCAAAAAATAGAATATTCACAGCAGACATAATATAACAGAAAATGATCTTCAAACAGTGAAAAGAAACAAAGTAATAAGTAAACATTGTTGGCTATCTACTTTAAGATAATAAGAACATTAATTTTACGAGGCCTGAGTTAATTGCCATATTCTGGATTTAAATTAATAAAGTTGTAAAAAATTGTCTTTGTACTAAGAAATCTCCTATGGCTTATTGAGGGTGGGATATGAGCTTTGGAGACATATTTAGTAATGTTTTAAAACAGATTATTTGAAAATTAGGTTGAGCAGATGGTATAATGAACCCAACAACTCACCAGAATTTATCCACTCTTAAAATTTTACAATAGTCTTAATTGTTGTAGTTTTATGGGCTATTTTTCTAAAATTTTCAAAGGTATTTAAAAATATCTTTAATAAAATAAACAATTCCACAGTTAGTCATAACTTATTAATGACCAAGAAGATAAGTATCCATCACTTAATAATAAATATAGCTACTTTGGCACTAATAATAACAGTATTAACTGTTTTCCAAATTTGAAAATAAGTCTTTATACACTGTGTTCTTCTGTGTTTCTTTTATAATAATCTTACAATTACTTTCCAATAGTGAAATATATTGATCTGTAGCAATCCATGATAAGTGATATGTCTAGAAAACATTTGATAAAATACTATGGAAAAGCATGCTCAAGAGTGTTATAATGTAGGAATATAATAAAAATATGACATTAAGAGAAAAAATACACAAAAGTTATACTACGTGATACAAGTTATTAAAAATATATTCACATATGTATATATTTACATCTGTGCATTTTACCATAAAATACTGTATAAACATCAAAATATCCACCACAGTTATCTCTATAGCTGGTTTTACTTTTCATTTTTAAAGTTTTTTTTTAACTTGTTAAAATAAACAGGAATTTTGCTCCAATAAAAACATTGTGTCTTTGCCTTCTAGGTCATTCCAAAATAAAGTTAATTTGTTAAATCTGAGTTTCTCTGCATATTATCCATAAAACCATACAGATCAACAAGGGCAGCAAAGAAAGCAAACATAATCCACATATCAGCTTATCAGGAGATAGAGATTACTGTAATCTTCAGTTTATGTATAAGAAGAGAAATAAACATGATATCCTGGCAGATGGTTTATACCAGAGCCCTGAGTTGAGAATGCATGGAGTCAGGAGAGACTGCATGCAAAAGGAGAAGGAGGTGGGGTACCAGGGTTCAAGGAGGATGGGGCTTAGACAAAAGCATCTCAGAAAGAAAAATTCCTTTTGCCACATGCAAAAAGCCATTGCAAACAAGTCTGAGACCTGTTAGATCTCAGCAGGAGATAAAGGGAAACCATTTGAACACATATAATAGTGGAGTTGGATGTCATAAATATCAATTGCTTCTAGAAGATTAGGAAGTAACCAGAAAAGGAGCAATCATGTATAGACCTATAGAAGTGAATAGAAACAAAGAAGAAAATGGGGAAATTAAGGGGTCCTGAAGGAATAAAAGCAAATTAGAAAGTAGAAAAACACACCAAATGCTTTCTTCAACACCACCAAAGGAAAAACCTATGTAACGAATGGAAATTAGAAAAGAAATTAATGCAAAAACATATGTACTTTGCATACACCTAAACTGGTAGTAATATGATTGAGTTGGGCTTCTAGCACTACAGAGATATAAAGCAACTTCACATAGCACAGGAAAATACAGATGTTTCATCTAGGTGGTTAGCTGACCGGTTTTGCACATTTTTTGTGTTTGTTTTTATCCTTGACAAATATGAAAGGTACCAAGGAAAGTATATTGTCATGACTCCAAGTGAGAAGAGAGATTAAGCTGTTCGTCACTGCACTGTTTGAAGTACAAACAACGATAAATTAAGTTTTGTTATTATGGTTATATAAGAGAAATGTACTATACAAATTAGTAAAACTAATATCCTTAGATATTTTAGCCTTACCCACTTCTCCCATTGAAACAATCTTTTTATTTTAGAATTTTGTTTTTTTTAATTAGCATAAAGTTGAACTTTTTGATGTATGGGGCCTATGAACTTTAGCACATGTATATATTCATGTAACTACCATCAAGTGATGGTATAAGCCAGGCGCCTCAGTTCCCAAACCTCCCGAATGCATCCCTTTATAGTTAAACACTCGTCTCATGCCTCACTCATGCCAACTACTCATTTGTTCTCCATAACAATATTTACTGAAAATGTCATAAAAATGGAATCATATGGTATGTAACATATTGAGAATGATTCCTTTTACTCTTCATAATGAATTTCAGGTTCATCTGTTGTTGCAAATATCAATACTTTACTCTTTTTTTGTTGCTAAGTGCTACTTAAATATTACAATTTTCTATTGAACTGGTTTTCATTTTTTTAAAACTAAATGGCTATATTTGTATAGATCTATTTCAGGACTCTCCTTTCTGTTGCATATTCTGTACTCTTTGTTTTGGCCCAAATTTTTATATCTTAATAGCTGTGGCATTATAGTAACACTTAAAATTGGGTTGTATGCTTTTATTTTTCTTTTTAAAAATTATTTTAACTATTTCCTTCACACTTCAATATAGATTTTAGGCTCAGCTTGTTTAAAACTACAAAACCTTTTAGAATTTGGATTGAAACTGCATTAAATGCTAATGGATTTGAGAAAATTTGAGAAAAATTAACATTGTAACTATATGGAGTCTTCTAGCCCATAAACACAGTATATGTTCTTTCATTTATTAAAGTATTCAATTATTAGTTCTAAAAATAGTTTTAAATTTTAAAATATATTTTACGTATACAATCATGTTGTCTATAAATGAGAGCAGTTTTATTTCTTCCTTCCTGATATGGATAATTTTTATTTTTTTCTTCCCTTTTACACTAGGATAGGACTTATTTTATGGTGTTGAATATAAGTAGTGAGAGGACATCAATTCATTATTCCCAAACTTAGAATGAGCTAATTTAACCTTTCACCATTAAGTATAATGTTGACTATAGGTTTTCTGCGAACACCTTTTCTCAGGTTAAAAATTACCTTTCTATATCTATTTTGTGGAGATGTTTTACCACAAATATGTTTAATACAGAAAAATATTTTTTCTGCATCAAAATTGATATGATTTAAATATTTTCTTCTTAATGCTAGTAATAAAGTTGATTTTATTTGTGAATTTAAAATATTGAACCACTTTTGTATTGTCAAAGGATGTCATGTATCGTTCATTTTCATATTAATGGACTGAATTTGCTAATACTTCATTATCAATGAAGTTATTTTTGCAATTCCATTCATGAAAAAGAGCTCAAATTTCTGGAAGATACTGTATAGAATTAGTGGTTTCATTCTTAAATGTTTGTTAGAGTTCTCCCTCTCAGTTTAGAGAATTATGTTTTGGAATGTTTTTAATGGAGAATTTCATGGTTAAATAGTTACTGTACAATTTAAATTTTCTGTTTCATTTTGGGTGAGCTTTGGAGGTTTCTGTTTTTTTAGAAATCCATTTATCTAAGTGGTTGAATTTATATGTATAGAGTTCTTCATAGTATTCCTTATTGTCATTTTAATGTCCCTGGATCTGTAGAGATATCTGGCACCATTCATTTTTGATATTGGTAATTTCTCTCTCTTTTGTTGGATTGCCTCCTGGACATTATATCCATAAACTCCTCCATGTTTAAGTACTGGTTTTCTTTTTATTCAGATCAGGAAATAGATTTGCCTGCTCTCCAAAATAGAATTCAAGGTAGAAAATATGTGTATTCTTGTGATTCCACAAGGTGATAATTGTCCCAAGTCCCAACATTTGGGAATATCTTTAAAAAAAAGAAAAAGCAAGCAAACAACAAACAAACCTTATATAGCATTGTAGATTATTATTCAGATTAAGGCATAATGAGTATCCAAAATTGTCTATGTATATATGTGTTGGTGTGCTTACACGCATGCCTGTGGGACAACATTCACTCAATTATCCCACAGAAAAGTATAGGAGTATTTTACAATGTATCATTGAAGCTATTTTTCAAGTTATGTATCCTTGTACCCCAAATTTCTTTGTGCCTCTGCTGAAATCAGCAACAAATCAGTCTATAAATTTTAACTGTGAAAGGTTTTTTATGTCTGAGGAAATGTAAAACACTTCAGAATGACCCAAAATAGGGTAAAATGATGCCCTAAATTTTTGCACTGTTTTTACTTTGGTATGTTTGAAATTTGTGATTGCTTGGCTTATTTTAAATCTTTCAGCTATGAAGTGTTTGTATTGCAGGAGTTCTATTTACAATATGGCTATTATAAAAGGAAGTTACCATGGAGGGGGATTTGTGTTAATTATAATAAAAAAATAAGTATTCTGGATTAATACAGTATGTTCTGTTAAAAAATAAAAAGACATATTTTGATCAATGCTTGAGGAAAAAATAAGCAAATATATTTTATTGACTTCAAAAACTTCTCTCAGTAATATTTAACCTTTTATTTTGGTTCTGCGATCCCTCCCCAACATACACCTTGTCCCTGTGCAGTCATCATGTCTCTATAGGGTTTTAAAGACCTTGACATTTCCTTAAATCTTTTGATGACCTTGACTGTTTTAAGGAATACTGATATGTTATTTTATAGACTGTCCTTCTGTTCGGGTTTGTCTGTTTTTGTTGGTGGTGGTGGTGGTGTTGTTTGCTGTTTTGTTTTTTGTTTCTTTTCTCAGTGTTAGATTAAGCCTATGAGTTTGGGGAGGAAAATCAGAGAGATAAATGCCATTATCATTTACACCATATCAGAAGTACATGCTATCAATATCACTTATCACAGTTGATATTAACCTTCATTATCTAGACGACCTAGTGCTTCTCATGTTTCTCCATTATAAAGATACTATTTTTTCTACATTTGTACACTTCAGTTTTTGGAAGGAAGTCACTTTGTGCAGCCTACACTTAGAAAAGAGAGATGTGATGCTGGAATCATATGCATGCATCTCTATGTAGAATAAGTGTGAATATGTAGAATAATTCATACATATTAAAAGGAATACACTTGTTATGTATATGTGTTTGCAAATTACGATAGCAATCAGGTAAATTCCATAACAACAACTATGTTTTATATAATATATGCATATATAAAGCATCATAAAAATTACAATTAAAATAATAATTACATTAAATATAAAGGTTGTGACACAAAAAGTGAAATTATCTGAAAAAAATACCCTTTGCAAAATGTAGGTATTTATCTTTCAGCCTAGATATTTGAAAACAACCTAAATAACACAGCACAACATTATTACCTTATAAAATGTTATTGGAAGGATACCAAACACTGTAAGGAAAATGCAATGTGTGTGAGGTGAAAATCAGGAGAATTATTGCCAGTTTAGCTTCTGCTGGTGCTATGTTTCCTCTGTCTTTATAGTTCCGTGATGTGTAGTTTTAAGAAGTTTCATACACTTACTGTTTTTAGTCCCCACTGCTCTAAACTCTTATTTTCCCATCACAGTACACTCCTAATCCTGGGTATTGTAAAGTACAATTGTTAAAATATTGATTTCCTAAATGGGCAAAACAAGTGGCACTCCATAAATATTTTATGCTCTCTGCTGTCCTGTATCATTACCTCCTCACTGTTAGTAAACACCTGAGGGGTGTAATATAACTTCCTAACCATTCTGGTTAGCGTGCTGGCAGAACAAAGGCTATAGTGCTATAGCACTGCCTAAGTTTGAAAAGACTAAATCAACAATACAGAGACATTTCTTTCTTAATACCATAAATCAGTTAATAGTCCTATGTAAAATAACAATCTTAATAATAAAATAGGAATCTTTACTAAGTTTGAAGAAAAAAAATAACCAATTTCTAAACAATTTAAAGTGAAGGGATAGAAAGTCAGTATTACCCAAAGGCAGCAAAAGTTTATAGTGGCTTATGGGACTTAATTTAAACAGTATTTGTGTGAATTCAATGAGGTAGGGGACAGGACAAGAGTGTGAAGTCGGACACTTAACCTACTGAGTCATCTAGGCAACCTAATGTTTATTTTATTTTTGAGAGAGAGAGACAGAGTGTGAGTGGGGGAGGAGCAGAGAGAGAAGGAGACACAGACTCTAAAGCAGGGCCCAGGCTCTATGCTGTCAGTACAGAGCCTGACACAGGGCTCAAACCTACAAACCATGAGATCATGATTTGAGCCCAAGTCATACTCTTAACCAAATAAGTCACCCAAGCACCACAGAACACCTTTATATTCTTAAAACTAATTTAGGACCCATAAAATCTTTTGTTTAAGTGGGTTATATCTATCATTATCCCCCATTTTAATACTAAAACAATTTTTCAAAGTATTCATTTATTAAAATTGTTTAAGAATAACAATCATAAATCCACTATGGATAATTGTCTTTGTATAAATAAGATAATTTTATCAAAAATAATTGTATTTCCTAAACCAAAGTAGTGAGAAGGGCAGATAGTTTTATATTTTTGCAAATCTCTTTTATGTTTGTTTTAACAGAAATCATGTAGATTTTTGTAACTGATTCTGCATTCAATATGTTATTTTGTCTGAAGCATATGTAGAAAATCTTATCAATTATTGACATGTAGTTGGAAAAGTTAGTAATGACCTTTTCAAGTAATTGTAAATATCTTCTTTAATTTTCACCAAAATTTAACTAGTGATAGCTCCCTAAAGCCAATTGCTATATGGAATCTGAAATCATACCACTAAACTTTGGTACTCTTTTATATTATAATCCATTGGTCTGTGTTGCACTTTCAATGAATCATTTATCTATGCATAGTTTTGTAATGTCATGCATTGTTTATTTTGAAAATACTATTTCATTGAGTTATACAAACCTTTCATATTTTTGCATGCATGAAATATGAAAAATTGATATTGATTAATATCACTACCCATTGCATCCAAAAAGTATTTAAGTATTTAAAATCGCCAAGCTCACAATAGAAGATGCAAGATTTCTAAATTCTAATTTTTGTTCAAAAGCTCACAATTTCTTATTGATAGTAAGTATTGTCATTTGTTTTTCTTTTAGTGTCAGTCCTATTTTTTCATTTTTAAAAAATTATCTGCCAATTACCAAAGTCTAAATAATCATTTTATTATTACTTTATTTTTTTGAGTAAATTTATTTCCATGTAAAACATCTGGCTGAACTAGAAACTCAAAATATTCATTTCTTCCTTGAGACAACCATGTTCTTCTTTGAGGCAACTATCAAACTTAGATATGCAGTCTACATACTTTACACATGTTCCCTACATCATTTCATAGAATATTAAGAAGCCATAAATCAGTGTTAAGCTATATAATAAAGTTAATAATTTTACTGCATCATCAAGGACATTCTTATATAAACTAGAATTTATTTTATTGCAGACACAGGGAAGTGAAGAAAGCAGTAACTACACATGCAATTGAGTGCCACTGTTTTGACTTCTGCTGAAATGAGAGCAGTATTACCTGTATATATTTTGAACCATTGGTGCATATGTTACTGCACTGAAAATGGGAAATTTCATCTTACTATTTCCACGGAAAGGATTGCATCCTTACAGAACCTCTTAAATTGCCTTGTAGATCCATAATGGTACATGGACTTCTCATTGAGAATGGCGGCTCTTACCCATTATGGGGGTTTGATTACTAGAGTGACATCTAGTTTCCTGATGATTAAAAAAGTCTTTACTTTTTGTTTACTTACTTGTTGATAAAATCCGTAGAATGTTAAGTGCATAAGGGAATGCAGGGTTTTAGTATATTTATATCATTAAGCATCAGAAACATTAAGATTACTTTAAAATTGGTAAAGAATTGTTATGTCTACATAAAACATTTAATTAAAAAATGTCTAGTTAACTGAAATTAGAACTACCAAATGGAAAAACCTAGACAAAAAAAAAAATCTAGAAAGCTAGACAAAATTTAAGTAAAAATTCCCAGAAGGTAATTCAAATCCATAGGAAGAAAAACTAATAACACAAACTCTAAAATATATACATACTTTCCTTTCTTCTCTCAGCTTCTTTAAAAATGAAATGTTATATAAAGTAATAATTATAAAAATGGGTTGTAACATATACAGATATGGCATGGAAACCAATAATAACACCAAAGGGCCAAGGGAATATGTCACATAACAGGAAAGTTTCTATATTTAACTTTTTTAAAGTTATTATATGTCAGCAGCGGAAATGTTAAGATGTGTATTAGGGTTCTCCAGAGAGACAGAACCAATAAGATTGTGTAAATATATAGAAAGAGATTTATTTTGAGAAATTGACTTAATACCATTATGGAGTATGACAAGTTCAAAATGTGCAGACTCAGGGTATAAGCTATCCTGAGACATAATACCTCTATATCTGTGAACCTGGGAAACCCAAGAAACAAGTTATTTGCTCTCCATCTATGAAAGGAAAGACATTGGAGAAGCAGTTATAGATATTACCATTGGAAAAGGGAGAAAATGAAAGGAAAAACGAATTACTGGTCCTAAGAAATTTTCAATTTCATTCTGTCAATCTCCACTAGTTTCTAAGACCTGGAAATAATCCTCTACAGTTCAGGGCTCTAATTTATGAGTCCATGGGTTTTCCACTGGGCTCTGGCTCCACCCTCACAGTCATCTTTTTCTTGAAGGATAGCAAGTATTTTAAGTTGAGTAGTTTCATCAGCCCACTTCTAGCCTGTAGAATTTTGACAGCCTGACAACTTCCTTTTCTCAAGAGCCTGTGACTCTTTCACAAAGATTCACTTCATTTCACTAAACAAGAGACTACAGATCTTTCCTAGATAATCCCTTCCCTATACCTGGCTTCTGCTGGATGGCGGAAAGAATCCAAGAGTCACATGACAAATCCCTTTAAAGAGCCCCGTGTGTGACTGGTTATTTTGATCTTTTGTTCCTCGTGAGACGCTAGCTAAAGGTTGCCCACACCCTTGGCCTCCTTTCCAAATCATGCACTTCTGACACGGTATCTCCTAATTATAGCAAATTTTGCAACCTGGATAGACGGGTTTTTTCAAATCAACATCAAGCACCTCTTCCTTTTTGCTTAACAGTTCTTGCCTTGTTCTCTTTCCTTTCACATTTTATTCTCACCAGCAAGCCTCACACAATTTGCTTGGAAAACACTTCAGCTAAATTTACAGGTTCATTGTTTACAAAATTTGCTTTTCATATAACTACAGGTCACGATTCAATTTAGCTTTTTGCTGCTATAAAAAAAGGATCCCCTTTCCTGTAGTTTCCATTGACATTTAGCTCATTTCCATATGAACCCTCACCAGCAGTATCTTTAAAGTTCATATTCCACCAACTGTTCATGACAATTTAGGTGTTTTCTAAGATGGCATGTATTTTGTAACACATACTCCATTTCCAGCTGTGTCCTCACTAGTAGGGTTAACATTTAGATTTTTACTAATGTTGTACTCAAGGCAATCTAGGTTTCTCCTATCACACTCCTCACTATTCTTCCTGTCTTTTCCCACCACCGAGTTCCAAAGCCACTTCTACCTATTTATGTCTGTTACAGTAGCATTCAGCTTCTAAGTACCAAAATATATTTTATTTTCCCACTGATGCTGTAACAAATTACCACCAAAGTTAGTGGCTTAAAACAACACAAATGTATTATCTCACAATTCTGTAGACCAGAAGTTTGACATGAGTCTTTCTAGGTTAAGGTCTTGTCTGGATTGCGCTCTTTTGGGGGACTCCACTGGGGAAAAAATCCGCTTTTTTTCTTTAAGTTTCTTCAAAATATACTGAATTGACATCAAAGAAAAATAATATCTAAGATATAGCTGGGAATTCCAAAATGTTATGTTATGTCAAAGCCAATTACGTTGTCAATTAGCACATTTCTTGATCCAAGTTTTAGAAGCATGTTTCCTAAGCATTTGAATAAGGAAGCAAGCACATATAAAATGATTTTAAGCAAGATTGTATTTTATTATAAAAAGTACAATATTTAAAGTACAGTAGACTTTGGGGCGCCTGGGTGGCTTAGTCGGTTAAGTGTCCGACTTTCGCTTAGGTCATGATCTCGCGGTTCGTGGGTTCGAGCCCCGCGTCGGGCTCTGTGCTGCCTGCCAGCTCAGAGCCTGGAGCCTGTTTCAGTCTGTGACTCCCTCTCTCTCTAACCCTCCCCTGCTCAGGCTGTCTCTCTCTCTCTCTCCTAGAAATAAATAAAAAAACATTAAAAAAAAAAGTACAGTAGATTTTAAGAACCTCTACAAAATATGCTTCTTAAAATACTTAGAAAACATCTAATTCAAGTAATGTGCAGTGCAAAACTGTAGCTTATTATACTGTTTCAGGAAATAGTGCAACATCATTATCAAACAAATCTTTTGTAGGAATTGTACACAGGCTGAAAACTCTTTTCCCTCGTCCATAGCATTACAGAGAAAGAAAGTTCCGGAATTTGTTGGCAACTCATGAGCAATACCCCATCTTGACAGAGCTAGCCTCCAATGCTACTTTTTTACAAATCTCTATTAAAACTCCAGTTAGCCCTGAAATTATGTAATATAATGACGACAGCAATTACCTATCAGCTGGCAATCCCAATCAATTATCTTCTTTTATTTTTTATTGTGCAATGTCAAATCTTAAATTATTTTAATAAAATTGTAAAATAATATTGGATTCGTTTTTAAAAATATAATTGCAGGAGTCCATAGCTATGACAGAATAAGCCTGGGCTTCAGCTTTTTACTGCTCTTATCCTCAGTTGTTTGTCATTTGGCTAAAGTGCATATACAGCACGGCTCCTCAATGAAACAAAAAGAAGCATTTAAAGAATTAAGTTCTAGAGCATTCACTTTTTTTTGGTCCAGAGAGGGCAAGCTGAAAAGAAATAGGAGTCTAGGAAGAAGAAAATCTCTTTCTCAGAATTAAGGAAATGTGTATCTGTGTAGGGTCAATAAACTCAAGATGTTTAATTTCTAGAAAGAATAGAAAACTACACATGTACGTTTTGATTAAGAAAGAAGAAATAGGAATAGTCATAAACCACCAGAAGCTTTATTTACTGTGATGTAAATTGTCTTAAAAGAGTAGGTTAACTGGGGTGCTTGGATGGCTCATTCAGTTAAGCATCATATTCTTGATTTCAGCTCAAGTCATGACCTCATGGTTTGTGAGATCAAGCCCCATATCAGACTCTGTGCTGACAGCATGGAGCCTGCTTGGGATTCCCTCTCTCTCTGTCTTTCTCTCTGTCTCTGTCCCTCCCCTGCTTGCACTCTTTCTCTCGGTCTCTCAAAATAAATAAATAAACATTAAAAAAAGAATGGGTTCACTGAAGTGACAGAGAAGTTAGATTACAAAGAGTTCTGAGACAAAACAGAAGTAAAACAAGTGCATTACTTCAAGAGGACAAGTGGAAGCAACTGCTCTTCATTTGCAATGTGTAGCTGCATATGTCCTCTAATAATTTTTTAAAATGTAAATAGAAATGCAAAGGACTAAAATATCCAATAAAATTTTGGAAAATAACAAAGTTGGAAACTTGTACTACCTGATTTCAGAATCTACTATAAAAGCATAGCAATCACTGTACTGTTGTATTGATACAATAGTAAATTAGTCAATGCAATAGGATTGAGAGTCCAAAAAGAAACCATATCCTTATGACCAGTTAATTTTTAATAAAATTGCCCTCAGAAATTGGATAGTCACATCATCATCATCATCATCATCATCATATCAGACCATTTCCTCATGCCACATACAAAATTAATAAAAATTAACTGTAAACTTAAATATAAACCCTAAAAATAGGGGCACCTTGGTGGCTCAGTCAGTTAAACATCCGACTTTGGCTCAGGTCATGATCTCATGGTTCTTGGGTTCGAGACCCTCATCGGGCTCTGTGCTGACAGCTAGCTCAGAGCCTGAAGCCTGTTTCAGATTCTGTGTCTCCCTTTCTCTCTTACCCTCCCCAGCTCATGCTGTCTCTCTTTCTCTCTCAGAAATAAACAAAAACATTAAATTTTTTTTAAAAAATAAATAAGCCCTAAAACTATAAAACTCCAAGAAAGTAATACAGGTTTATAAAAAAGGGGAGAGGGTTCATGACTGTGGGTGAAGCAATCATTTATCAGAACCATCATGAAAACAATTATCCATGAAATAAGAAAATTGTAATAATTTGGACTTCATCAATTTAAGCAATTTCTCTTCAAAAGACATGGCTAAATAAAAGAAAAGGCAAGCCAAATACAGATTGAAAATATTTTCCACACATTTATCTGATAGAAGACTTTTATCTAGAATATATGAAGAACTTTTATAACTCAACAATAAGCATATAACCCAATTAAAATAAGCCTATAATTTGAATAGACATTTTACTAAAGATGTATAAATGACTACTCACATTAAGAGATGGTCAATGCTATTAACCAATAGAGAGATTCACATTAAACCCCAGTAAGATACTGTGACATTCCCACTAGAATGGTTATAGTCAAGTAAGACAGAAAATGCCTAGTGTTATCAGATGTGCAGGAACTGGACTCCTCATGCCTTGCAGGTGGGAGCACAAAATAGTACAGCTAGTTTGGAAAACAGTTTGGCAGTTTCTTAAAAGTTTAACATAAACTTACTGTATGTAGCAATAATTCTACTTCTATGGATCTACCCAAGATGAATGAAAACACAAGTTTATACAAAGATATATCCACAGCAACATTATTCACAATAGCCAAAGCCTGAAAAGAATCAAGTAACCATTAAGGGACATATGGTTAAATATATTCCATATATGCACATAACGAAATGCTATTCAGCAATAAAAAGGTACAAATTACTGATACATGCCTGCAAAATGTATGAACCTCAAAATATCATCTAGTAAAAGGAGCTACATGTTGTATGATTCTTTCTATATTTGAAGTGTATGTGAAAGGCACATTTAAAGAGATAGAAAGCAGACAGGTGTTGCCAAGGTCTTAGGGAAGGAGTTGAAGTTGATTGCAAAGGGACAGGGGGACACTTATGAAGTGAAGGAAATGTTCTAAAACTGGAGTGTGATGATGGCTGCATAACTTTACAAATTCAGTAAAAACCATTTAATTGTACATTTACAATGGGTGGATTTAATGTTCCTTAAGTTATCCCACAAAAAATATGTAAAGAAAACTGGGATGTGAACAGACTTTTTTCCAAAAAAGGCATCCAGATGGCTTACAAACACATGAAAAGATGCTCAACATCATTCATCATCAGAAAAATACAAATCAAAAGCACAGTGAGATAGCACCTCACACCTGTCAGAATGGCTATGTTGATGACTCGGGAAACAACAGATGTTCACAAAGATGCTGAAAAAGGGGAACCTTTTTGCACTGCTGGTGGGAATGTAAACTGGTGTTGCCACTCTGGGAGAACAGGATGGAGGTTCCTCAAAAAATTAACAATAAAACTATCCTAAGATCCAGCAATTACATTACTAAGTATTTATCCAAAGGATACAAAATTGCTAATTCAAAGGGGCACACAGACTCTAAATGTTTATAACAACACTATCAGCAATAACCAAATTATGGAAAGAGTCCAATGTCCCTTGACTAATGAATGGATAAAGAAGAGGTGGGACATATACAATGGAGTACTATTCTGTGATCAAAAAGAACAGAATCTTGCCATTTGCAATAATGTGGATGGAAGGAGAATGTATTATGCTAAGTGAAATGAGACAAAGAAAGACAAATATTGTATGCTTTCATTCATATGAGTAATGTGAGAAAGACAACAGAGGAACATAGGGGAAGGGTCAGAAACATAAGATAAAAACAGAGAAGGAGTAAACTGTAAGATTCTTGGAGAGAATTGAGGGTTGCTGGTGGGGAGGTGGGGGAATGGGCTAAATGGGTGATGGGCATTAAGGAGGGTACTTGCTGGGATGAGCACTGGGTGTTATATGTAAGTGATGAATCACTGTATTCTATTCCTGAAACCAATATTACACTGTATGTTAGCTAACATGAACTTAAATTAAAAAATCAACTATCTACAGTCTACAAAATAAATTTTAACAGTAAAGAAATAAATGGACAGTCTCAGAATAAAATCTGGTCACTTTACTGAGTAAATTTAACTTTATGAGAAAAAGAAAAAAGAAAAAGAAAAAAAAAGAAAAGAAGACTGACCTGAGGTGAGGACATCAGGGCACTAATGTTGCTAGAATCTGGATGACTCAAGTGTCATTTTCAAATAGGTGTTTAAAACTTTATAAATATCTCCAAATATTTAGATAATTTATCTGCTACCTATATTTTTTATTTAATGACCATAAATGTCATAAAAGGCAAAGCTGAAATTAAAATTTATAAGATTCTTCAAACTTAATTAAGTATCTCTATTCTGCAGAATTAAAAATTGAATAGAGAATAGTGGTGGTATGACCAGAGTCATAGATAGTAAGGATTATTCAGGACTTGAAACTGACACCAAGTGTATTGGTATTTTCACTTAAAATCCTATTTATGTTATATAATTAATTTTCTCAAAAAAAAAAGAAAGAAGGTAGTTATATTAGCATAATTCCTTTATCTTTTTTTTAATTTTCCAAGAGTTAACTTGCTGTTTTATTTATGTGCTTTGTGTGATTATAGGGTTTATTAATATTTTTTTCTCTTTAAAAAATCACACAAAGTGTTTTAAAAATATGGGTAAATGTATGAAAGGGGAACAAAATCACCCTTGATCTAACATAAAGCCATACTTCATGAAATTTTAGCAACTTTGATGCTGGCAGTTTTCTGATTTTACCAGAAGGTGCTAAGGGAGATTTTCACACATCTATGTCATGACTCTAACTAGCTGTCAATGATTATAAAATTCAATGAATGGGAAATGCATCCATGTCCCAGAGAAATTAAAACATGCATATTATAGATATCTTGGTACATTTATTCCTCTCTAGATAGATGTAAATATGTATATACATAAGCATATATTAAAATATGAACATATGCACATATATGCATGTATATATTTCATAGCTATTTTCTCATTTCATTAAAACACTTTCTAAATCCTTGGATTACATATGTGTAATATTTAATTGTTAAGTTTACATTTAACCTTTCTGTTATTTTAAGAAATTTAGAGATTTTGTCTTCTTTCATCACTTAATAAAAATTAAAATTACACTTATATATCTTTGAGCAAAATATTTTTGTATATTTTAATCATTTTAAAAATGAATTATTATAATGAAAATTACTGGATAAAAGACAAAATAGTTATGATTTTTGACACAAATTCGTATGTTTTTCTTAAAAAACTATGAGTTGATACATAAATTATCATGTCTAAGCAGCAAACTTTGTAATAAATTTCAGGGGCTATACCCATCATGGAAATATTAATGGAAAACTAAGTATTCATAATTACAAAATACACAATATTTCATATTTAAAATATATGATTGCTTAGTGTTTCCTTTGTACCTACATGACTAAAATTATTACAAATCATATATATATATATATAGTTTTCTTTACAAAAATTTTCAAATTTTATCTGCAGTCTCTCAAACAGAAACACATGCACACTTCTACAACAGCAGGACAAGACGTACTAACAGAAATAAATAAAAGTGAATGTAGGTAAGAATCTCAAAGAACCTTATATTTGATTTATTGTTAAATACATTGTACATCCACATTTATGGAAGTTTGCAAATGTTAAAGAAAACATAGAGGGGTGCCTGGGAGGCTCAATCGGTTAAACGTCTGACCCTTGATTTTGGCTCAGATCATGAACTCAAGGTTGATGAGTTCCAGTCCTGTGTTGGGCTCCACAATGGCAGTGCAGAGCCTGCTTGGAGTTCTCTCTTTCTGCCCCTCCCTTGCTTGTGCTCTCTCGATCTCAAAATAAATAAACTTAAAAACTTAAAAAAAGAAAACCAAAGTTTTTAAAATTTCTTTTTGTTTTTTTAATGTTTAATTATCTTTGAGAGAGAGAAACAGTGTGTGTTTAAGGTGGAGGAGGGGTAGAGAGAGAGGTAGACCGAGGCTTTGAAGTTATCTGTGTGCAAGTCCAATGCAGGGCTGTAACTCACAAACTGGGAGACCATGACCTGAGCCAATGTCAGGTTCTTAACCAATTGAGCAACCCAGGAGCCAGAGAGTCTTTCTAAAGTACGTTTAGCAGTCTTCTTTCATTATTAAAGTGGCCATCATTTGTGAAACTTAAACGGAATCCAACATCTTCAGTTTCCTGGATTTTTATTACATTCCCATGTTTTACACATCAGGGCTACTATCAGGAATGACATAAGATTCTTCTACTCTTAGAGGCTTTTTGTGAGAAGAAATTACTAAGCACTTAACAAATGAGGTAATTCATGTAGTACTAGATGCCAAGAGGAAAGTGAAGGAGGTGGACGAGGGGAGGGAGATGAAGTTGGAGAGGCTGACAAGGGGCCAATCATATAGGGACAGTTAAGAGTTAATGTTTTCGGGGCACCTGGGTGGCTTAGTCGGTTAAGCGTCCGACTTTCGCTCGGGTCATGATCTCGCGGTTCGTGGGTTCGAGCCCCGCGTCGGGCTCTGTGCTGACTGCCAGCTCAGAGCCTGGAGCCTGTTTCAGTCTGTGACTCCCTCTCTCTCTGACCCTCCCCTGCTCACGCTGTCTCTCTCTCTCTCTCCTAGAAATAAATAAAACGTAAAAAAAAAAATTAAGAGTTAATGTTTTCTTTGAACTGTAATGGAAAACTATGTTTGAGCAGGGGAATGACTGCTTTCTACGTTGAGGTCAGGCATCAGGCTGCCCTGTGGGGCCCGGGTGGAGCGAAGAAGACTTGGTCAGAGGCTGCCGCATCTGTCTAGGTGACAGTGATGGTGTGATTGGGGCTCAGATTTTATTGGCACAAGATGGAAAGATGTAATCAGAGAGGTTTTGGAAATGGGACTTTGGGGCACACTGTCTACACCTGCAATCCTGACTAAAATGTTCCAATGGCTTCTTACGACGTTCAGAGTGCCACGTCTATTGCTTTGATAAGCACACTGTATTATCTGGCCTCAGGAAGTTTCAAGCTTCATTTTGCTCTGCTCCCAGTGTGTATTCCTATTTCTTGCCAAGTGGTCATTTGAACAACTTTTTCTCACTCAGGGCCTAAAATGGCTCTTGACTTGTTTCCTCTGCTATCAATATCATTTTGATTTAAGAAACAGTAAGGTAACAGCACCTCACAGAAATTTTTCATGACCGCTAAAATGTTCTAAAGAGTCCCCTCTGTGGGCTCGCTATTGTCCTCCCCATGTCTACACCAGGGCAATAATCATGTATTGCTTCTCATGCAGTGTATGTCTGTAAGGTAACTGTATAATTTATATACAGTTTCACACTTTTCAGAGTGAAACAGTTTGCTATCAGCAATTATGCAAGAAAACAAGAATAACTGGTTGATTGTTAGAGATGCAAATCCAGAACTATCTGGAAACAAAATGTATTCTTTCCATATAAGAATGAAGTATTTGTCAAAAGACATTCTGTTCAGGGTGTTTTGTAAAAGGAAGATGACTAAATCCATTGATCATTCAGTTTTGGTAATTAAAAATTTGGTGTAATACAACATTTACAAAATGAGGGAACAGATTTTCCATGTGCCATTAGGATAATTAGATAGATATTCACAGTTTCTAAGTTTTGATTTATTTTTCATCTTTTTTAAGTTTTTTTTTTTTTTTTAATTTCTGAAAGAGAGAGAGAGAGAGACAGCATGAGCAGGGGAGGGTCAGAGTGAGAGGGAGACACAGAATCTGAAACAGGCTCCAGGCTCTGAGCTGTCAGCACAGAGCTTGACGCAGGGCTTGAACCCACGAACCACAAGATCAGGACCTGAGCTGAAGTTGGACGCTTAACTGACTGAACCACCCAGGGGTCCCTAAGTTTTGATTTTAAGTTGTACATTTTCACCTCTCACAGGTAATAACAATGTGAAACCGCCGTCAGACTTCAGCTCTGGTCACCATCTGGAAGTTCATGAGTTCCAGTCCTGCATTGGGCTTGCTCCTGTCTGTGCAGAACCCACTTCAGATTTTCTGTCTCCCTCTCTCTATCTGTCCCTCCTCTACTTGCATGCTCTCTCTCAAATATAAATAAAACACCAAAACATTTTTAATTGTGAAGCTAGCAATATATTATGAATTTGTTAAAAGAAAAAAAGAGCAAGAGAACTTATTTCTGAGTTGTCTTCTGTTGGAGCCACTGTAGAAACATTCAGTGATGGGGCACCTGGGTGGCTCAGGTCTGTCAGTTCAGTGTCTGACTCCGTCTCAGGTCATGATCTCCCAGTAAGTGAGTTCGAGCCCCGAGTCGGGCTCTGTACAGACAGCTTAGAGCCTGGAGACCGCTTTGAATTCTGTGTTCCCCCCCACCTCTCTATTCCTTCCCCACTCACCCTCTGTCTCTCTGTCTCAAAAGTAACATTAAAAAAATAAAAAATAAACATGCAGTGATAGATGGAAACATCTGATACTCTCTAAACCAGAGTCCTGCATTCAATAAATTTGATAAGAAAACAATATTATTTATGCATCATATATTTATTATTTTATTAACTCTATAACTATGTAA
>NW_027528818.1:7884524-8080834 GCF_008692635.1 Crocuta crocuta | reverse complement strand
GGCAAGAGATTGGTTTAAAATAACTTACAGAATAAGTGACATAAGGTTATTTTTATAATACTTGCAGTACTTGTTACTGCTGCTGTCAATGGGTATGTTTTGAAGGCATGTGTATGTGTGGTGTGTATCTTGTCTGCATGGTGCAGCTGCACTTCAGCCTGACATTGACAACATGATTTTGTGCAGTCTTGTGACACCTGACTCACACACATATGTATCACCTCAAGGGATTTATGAACTTCTCCTTGAAGTAAAAGTCCCTGGGTTATTAATATGCTAATATACAAATAAATATTTGTTGTACTGAACTGATATGACATCATGTATGTGCATATGCGCATATGTGAGTATGTCCACGTGTGTGAGAAAATGTGATTTAAGAATAAACTAGCAGCTTTTTAAAGTTATGATTTACTTATTATTTACTTTCTTTATGTATTTTCTCTCCTAGACATAGACACATATATTTTTCTGAAAAGAAAAATATAAAAGCAGGGTCATAATTTAGTATCATTTTTTTCAAAGGTGAAGCAGGTTAACATATTTTATGTATTTATCTTAGTATCATAAAGAATTTAAAAAATACCAAAAAGTGATTCTGATTTCTCAGATGATTACCTTTAAGTCCTTGGAGTTTAAAGTAATTAATAGAAATTTAAAATAGTTTATCAGTTAGTGTCCCTGGAATCCTAAAATTTGTTGAGACTCTTGTGGTTCAAGACAAAATTTCTTAAGTTTTAACTTATCTAAAATCTGTAAACCACATTTAGTCCTAATGAGTAGTATTAAAATGCATATAATGCCGTGATAAACTTCTGTAATTCATTTTAATCAGGAAATATATTATGAATGACAGAATCAAGTATATCTATGTGCATTGGAAATGTCTCTTGGAATTACATTTGCTTATATTAATATTTATCTCAGAGCAATTTAATTAAGTTGTTTAGAAAAATGGCACATGCTTAAGTTGTAAGAATTTGATTTTAGACGAATTACTAGCAAGAATACTAAAGGCAAATTGGGGCGCCTGGGTGGCTTAGTCGGTTGAGCGTCCGACTTTGGCTTAGGTCATGATCTCGGGGTTCATGGGTTCGAGCCCCGCGTCGGGCTCTGTGCTGACTGCCAGCTCAGAGCCTGGAGCCTATTTCAGAGTCTGTGTCTCCCTCTCTCTCTGACCCTCCCCTGCTCACGCGCTCTCTCTCTCTCTCTCTCTCCCCTAGAAATAAAAAAAAAAAATTTAAAAAAGAATACTAAAGGCAATGTTTATTTTTTTTTTTACGTTTAAAAGCAGATTGCTTTTCCAAAGACTTCAAATGTTAGCAATGTTAAATGGCAGTTTTATGCATGCAAAGGGAGACTATACTAAAGTTGCTACCTATAATTGATTCAAGATTCTGGCTGATTATACTCTTGCTAGTTTTAATCAGTTATCTAATGAGTAAGATTACTGGAAAATATTCTCTATAGAATGAGTGAAGAATTCTTCATTGCAGAGTCTATTATTAATGGTGCCTAACTTCATGATGAGAAAAAGAGTAATACACTAACATTTTCATAATAAGTACAGCAATATAGAAAATTTACATAGTACATCTACGTTTTATTAATTGGTTCTAAAGAAATGCTTTTCTTGAATTCCATAATTTGTGTAATAAACACTGTAGATATGTTTGTGTGTGTGTGTGCGAATCAATGTAGTTGGCTTGGAACTTAAGACAGCTCTGAGTCCTGCAGGAAGTATTGACTACAAGGAGAGCTCTCTACATTTCTGATCCTAGAACATTAACCATGAGCAGCAGCTGCTGCTACCCCTGGTTTGTGTCAAGGAGGGACAGGGAAAGTCTTCCAGTCTTGCAGTTCTAAAGTGATTTCTTATTTGTTCTCTCCGATGACAGACACAGGACCAAATATCATACCTCCATACTCTTTATCCATATGCTCTGGATTTTAAGATTCATTAGAAAAATGCATCACACATTTTTTTCTTCCATGAGTTAGGCTGTGTTTTTCTTGGCTCATTCAAGTTGAGTTGAGTTCTAATAAAGAAACTATGAAACTTTGTTTTTTATTACCTACCACTATGAATAATTTATTCTCCACTTAAAATATCATGTATGTGCATATGCTCATGTGTGAGTATGTCCACGTGTGTGAGAAAATGTGATTTAAGAATGAACTAGCAGCTTCTTTTTAAACTTATGATTTATTTATTATTTACTTTCTTTATGTACTTTCTCTCTTATACATAGACACATAGTTTAGATACATACATACATTCATAAGAACTGGATGGGTAATCACAAACACTGTTAGAATAATAGTTGCCAGTAACCTTTATCAACTACTAGCATATCATGAACAGAAAGAATTTCCTTAAGTGACTTGTGCTGCTCCAGATATTTCCCTCCTCTCCACAGTGAATTACACTGTTGATTAAAAAAATGTTTAGAATTTTTCTACCAACAAATATGTATTAGATATCTACTTAAGGATCTCAATGACAACAATTCAATTTTAAAGTTAAAAAAAATTTAATGTTTATTTGTTTTTGAGAGAGAGAGAGAGAGAGAGAGAGAGGATGAGCAGGGGAGGAGCAGAGAGAGGGAGACACAGAGTCTGAAGCAGGTTCCAGACTCTGAGCTGTCAGCACAGAGCCTGATGTAGGGCTTGAACTCAGGACCTGTGAGATCATGACCTGAACCAAAGTTGGACATTTATCCAGGAGCTTCATGATTTTAAGGTTGTAAGGGGATTATAATTAATCAGAACTTGCCAATAAGAAGTCTATATAATAAAGGAAATTTACAATTGAGTTACTAAAGAATCGTTTAAAGGGATATTTGGCAGCAAAGAGGGAAAGAACAGCTTCCTAGAATGAGTAAATGAGTATAGTTTGAGATTGATAAATCAGTAGTAGTCGGTGCTTGAGATGTTCCTTTAAATGATTAAATAAAGCAGTACATTAGTATGTCACCTCTTTAGTTGTAAAGCCTAATTTTGATTATAATATATCCCCACAATCTTAATAAATGGAATGGTCAGTTAAATAATTATTTCCACACCCACTTTTACTTTCAGTGCAACCAATGTACAAAGAAACTGTGTGACTTGCTGGGTGTGATACAGCTATCTCCAAGCAACCAGCCATCTGGAGATGCAGAGAAGTACAGGACTGAGAGCACAGACTCTGGAGACAGTCTTCTGAGTTAGGATTTCTGTCTCTCTCGTTAACCACATGTACCTTTGGCAAATTACTTAAACTCTCTATGTGTCAGTTTTCCCCTGAGGGAAAGTGTATTAAAACTACCTAATAGGGATCAAATGTTATGTCTCATACATGTGTGTGCTATTATAATTAGTCTAGTAAGATCTAAATCTTAGACCCAGATGCATATACTTTTTAGCCTACTTTTATGCTATCCCTACTATGGGAGTTTTTTGCATCATTACTCTCCCTCCTTTAAACAGTCCTTCCCCCATTCTTGAGTTTTAGTGACTTGCAGATTGGAGAGGTCACTTCTCTACTTGGAAGATCTTGTTCTCCTTTATCTGAGTAGGTCTCCTTTTGAGACCACAGACTGGGCTTTTGTTGTGATCATTGTTTCTCTGAGTTCATTTGTTTTGCTTGCTAAAGACAAAAGACTTAAGGAGAACAAAACAACTTGTTCCATAGAAACCTGCCCTTTAAGCCCAGCTTAAAATTAGCTTGTGATGCAGTGAGATTGATAATGCATTTGGAATTGGAAGATCCTGGCCCACTGTTTATTAACTAAATAACTTTGTAAATGTTACTGGAGGTTTTTGAGCCTCAGATTTTTCCACTCTAAATGTTATTAACTAGTCTAAAGGGTTATTATGTAGAGTAAGTAAAATAATACAATAAATCAAATAACTTAATGCAACATTCCTAAGAATTTCTTTATTTATTTCTTTATTCCTAAGAATAAAATTTAAAAAAAAACCCAAAATAACATTTACTAAGAATTTCAACAATATAAATTATTTGTAGGTACAAAAATTAGAAGACAATTATTTTACTAACATTATAGATCATCTCATTAAATTCATATTATTGCTTTATATTTCTACCTTTAATATTAAAATTTAATTGACTATCTTTACTATTTAATAATTTAACTTACAAGAGTTAGACAATCACTTCTAGGACTACATTTTCATATTGATCACAAATTTCAGGAGTGTAATATGGAAAAATACAAAGTAACCTTTGTGGATTGTAATAATAAAATAAAATGACATAATTCATTGCCAAAAAAAGTTCAACGTAAGTTTAAGACAAAAATTCTAATGTCAATAATTTGGAAAGAAAACTCTTGTACACATAAAAAAGAAGCAATCATTTATGTGCATGTAACTAATGAAATATCTGATCACTAAAGCATAACCATAAAATAACTGATGAATAACATCTTCATGTGTTCTATATATCTGCAAATATATATTATATTGTAACTACAAGTTTTGCAGATTCTCAAGTGGCTTAACATAAAGTGAGAGCTCAGTGTACATTTATATTTCTTGAATTCATAGACAATTTATATTTTCTCACTATATTGTTCATTGGAAGAAAAGCAGTAAAGTATGTCTAAGTTCACTTTTTTATTTTAGTGCCTTTCTTTCTACTATATGTGTTAAAAAGCATAGGAAAAAAAAAGAAGAACCAACAGTATCAGAAAGAGATACGTATCTTCACCCCCTTTCCTTTTAGATTTTCTATTTTGTTTAGCTACCAACAGAAAGTATGAACTGAGTATGTTAGCCTATATTGCCACTGTTGCCCAGGAAACAATTGTATCTTACTTAGTTCCTTCCCATTTTTCTTAGAACACAGAGGAAGTGTAAATTATAAATATTTTGTAATTTGATTTTGATAACATTTTCCATAACAGTATGGTCTTCAGTGGAAGATCCAAATTATATGTTTTGCCCTTTTCAGAAGACTTGTATTATGGAAAGCACTTTTCTATTGCCAGTTATGAATGTTGGAATGCATACTTCTCTTTTCTTGCTGTGTATGGATTTCACTGTTGTAATTTATATTGGTCATTACCCTACCTACATGTTAGACAATTAAGGTTTCTCAGCTCTTAGACTATGACCTCCATCAGTGAAATAGAAAGTGTGCTTGTCGGACACATATTACACACCACTTTGAGCCATTGGACACTGATGTGTCCAGCCACCATTGCAGCATCCTTGTGTGGCTTGACAGGTTTCACAGATAATCACCTTGCTTCATGCCTGTCATTTTGACTGCGGATTTGCATTTTCTGGAATCCCCATTGCTGCTGGTGTATTAGAACTGCCTGCTCTCCAATCATGCACAACCTAGAATGTTGTCTCATGCTTCCCAGTAAGTTAATAATACATAGTTGTGGGTTAGACTCTGTTTTCTGGGAAACTCAGGCTGATGGTATATGTCATATTTAAGATCACGGATTTTGAAATCAAATAGACCTGGTTCTATTTCAAGCTAGGCAACTTTTGAGAATATTACTCAACCCAAATTCTTTGAACTCCTTTCCTTTACCTAATACGTATAATGGAAATAACAAGACTTATTTTATAGAACTTTAGCAGAAACGGAGAGGAAAGGATGGGCCAAACTTTTCGTAGAGTTCTTGACACATAGTAAGTGCACAGTAAATATAATCTAGTTATTTAAGGATAACCGACAATTATTCTTTTGCCTTTTTTAGCATACCCTACAAAATTATATTTGGAAAGAACACCTGTCAACTAAATGTGTTTGAGAAATTTATTTTTGAATTTAAACATACATAATGCAATGAACTGTTGTGAAGAAAAATTGGAAGTGGAGAGTGGTCAATTTTTGAAATATTTACATATTTAAAGACAAAAAGGCACAAATTATTAAAAAAATATTTGCAGAATACCTATATATCCTTCAGCAGTGTGCTTAATTTAATTTATTTAAAAATTCATTTACAGCACTTAGCATAGTTTCTGTCACTTTGGAAGTATTTAGGGAGGAGTCAACATGCCAGAGAAGTAGGGGGACCCAAAGTTCCCTTGTCCTTCAAACACAGTAGTATTGAGGCCAGAAAATTTGAAATTCCAGGAATCCAGTCCACAGAGTGATAGAAACATCTCCAGGGGCCCGTGGGGACAACTTGGTGGGCCATAGGTGAAACAGGAGAGATGAAATGAACAGTGTAGGCACAGAACGGAGGCATCCCCTTCTGTGGAGAGAGAGAAGGAATTGAAAGAGAGGATATGGAAGTGTAGGATTATATTTGGACCAGAAAAAAACCACAGACCAGGGAATGGAAAAAGTGGAGAAAGAACCAATTTCTAACACGATCCAGGGTTGCAGGATTTTCTCCCAACGAGGGTCTGCTCCCCTGTGAGTGTGCTTGGGGAGGAGCGGAGCAAGTCTTGGGCTTGGTAGAGAGCTCAGCCCCATCCCTTGAGTGCTGTGGAACAAAGGTATATGGCCACTCCAAGGACAAAAAGCCCTGCAGGTGCCCACCAGGGGTCTTTTGTTGGCTAGGGGGAGTGGTGCTACTCCAGGACCAGGGCTCTCAGAGTGCTATCCTTTAAGACATCAGGGTTTGAATCCCAGCTCAGCACCTGGGAGGCACAGTAGACTGTGGAGTGGGACAAACCAGCCTGTTCATGCCCTTACAGCACTGTGAGGATGGCCTGAACAGAGTGGTCCAGGATACCCGGTCCAGAAAGGAGCAACTGGAGTGTCACCATATTTCTCATTATCACCAACAAGATGGGGATTCAAGGAATTTACAGTGAGCCCACAGTGGAGGTGGGACCTGCATACACCAAACCATGCCTGGTAACTGTGTATCTAACAGAGCAAGATTGACGCTGACTGAACTAGATGGCCTGTTCTCCAGACCAGCACAGTCACCAGTCCCGGGGCACCATCAGATATTGGTGCAGAGGTTATGCATTTTCTGATTTGATTCTTGGTCAATTCTTTATATATGTATATATTTTTCCTTTTCTTCCTTTTATTTCTTTATTCTGGTTGTTGGCTTTTTAAAACAGATATTCTTTTTGCACCTCTTCGGTATCTCTTTCTTCTTTATTGTCCTCTCTCTCTCTCTCTCTCTCTCACTGTCTCTCTCTCTGTCTCTGAATTAAGTCATATAGTTTCCCTGATTCTCATATGGGTCAATTATTTTTCTTTTCTTTTTCCCTGCCCCTGTCATTTCTTTCTCTGTATAGGATAAGGCTTTTTCCACCACCACCCCTTTTAAAAATTTTTTCCAAGGTAACTTCAATGAACAAATCAAAGCACACCTGGTGGAAGGTCCAAACCACCACTCCCAGTAGGGAGACAAAGCAACCAGAGTTGCAATAACAGAGAGCATGCAACCCACTCCAAAAACATCTCCGAAGGGCCAGGCTCTGGACAGTGTATGACCACTTTATAATATAGTAGTGCTCACAGATGCACGACACATAACAAGCTATTAAAACATGTAAAGGACAGGAAATTAGTAAAAATGGTGAAACAGAAAGATTCTCCTCAAAAGAAATTCCAGGAAGAAATGACAGCTGGAGAATTGTTCAAAACAGATATAAAAAATATACCTGATCAAGAATTTAGAATAATAGTCATAAGATTAATACTGAGCTGGAAAAAAAGCATAAAAGACAGTAGAGAATCTATTGCTGCAGAGATTAAGGAGCTAAGAAATAGTCATGACAAATTAAGAAATGTTGTAAAGCATGGAAAATGATGAAGTTAAGAAAAAGATAGATAAGAAAATACCAGACCACGAGGGGAGAATTAGATAACTAAGTGATTCAGTGAAAGTTAATAATATCCATATCATAGGAGTTCCAGAAGAAAAGAGAGAAAGGGGCAGAAGGTTTACTTGAATAAAATGTAGCTGAGAATTTCCCTAATCTGGGAAGGAAGTAGACATCCAAATCCAGTAGGCACAGAGAACTCCCTTCGGTTTTAAAAGAATAGGTCTTCACCATGGTATATCATAGTAAAACTGGCAAAACACAAAGAGAAAATTCTGAAAGCAGCTAGGAACAAACAGGTCTTAACCTACAAGGGCAGACACATAAGGGTAGTAACAGTCCTGTCCACTGAAACTTGGCAGGCCAGAAAGAGGTGGCAGGAAATCTTCAATGTGTTAAATAGGAAAAATATGCAGCTAACAATCCTTTATCCAGCAAGACTGTCATTCAGAATAGAAGGAGAGATAAAGGCTTTCCCAGACAAATAAAAACTGAAGGGTTCGTGACCACTAAACCATCCCTGCAAGAGATCTTAAGAGGGACTCTGTGAGTGGGATGAGGCAAAGACTAATAAGGACCAGATACATCACCACAAGTATGAACCCTACAGATAACACAATGACACTAAATCCATCTTTCAATAATAACTCTGAATGTAAATTGATTAAATGTCTCAATCAAAAGACATAGGGCATCAGAATGGATTTTTAAAAAATGGACCCATCTATTTGCTGTCTATAAGAGACTCATTTTTGATCGGAGACACCTTCAGATTGATAGTGAGTGGATGGACAACCATGTATCATGCTACTGAAAGTCAAAAGCAAATTGGAATAGCCAGCCATGCTTATATCAGACAAACTAGATTTTTTAAATGTTTTTTATTTATTTCTAGGAGAGAGAGAGAGAGAGAGAGAGACAGCGTGAGCAGGGGTCAGAGAGAGAGGGAGTCACAGACTGAAACAGGCTCCAGGCTCTGAGCTGGCAGCCAGCACGGAGCCCGACATGGGGCTCGAACCCATGAACCGTGAGATCATGACCTAAGCGAAAGTCGGACGCTTAACCAACTAAGCCACCCAGGCACCCCCAGACAAACTAGAGTTTTAAACTAAAGTCTGTACCAAGAGATGAAGAAGGACATTACATAATAATTATGGGGTCTACCCATCAAGAAGAGATAACAATTGTAAATGTGTATGCCCCAATTTGAAACACCAAAATATATAACTCAATCATAAACATAAGCAATCTTATTGATAAGAATATGGTAATTGCAGGAACTCTTTAATATTCCATTGCAGCAATGGACAGATCATCTAGGTAGATATTCAATAAAGAAAAAATGGCCTTAAATGATATACTGGACCAGGTAGATTTGACAGATATATTCAGAACTTTTCATCCAAAAGCAGCAGAATACACATTCTTCCTGAGTGTGCATGGAACATTCTCCAAGATAGATCACATCCTGGGTCACAATACAGTCCTCAATAAATATAAAAGAATTGAGATTATACCAGGCACATTTTCATATCACAATGCTCTAAAAATCTTGAAATCAACCACAAAAAAGTTTTTGAAAGCCTCCAAATGCATGGAAGTTAAAGAACATCCTACTAAGGAATGAATGGATCAACCAGGCAGTTAAAGAAGAAGTTAAAAAATACATGGGAGCAAATGAAATGAAAACATGGCAGTTCAAACCATCTGGGATCCAGCAAAGGCAGTCATAAGATGAAAATACATTGCAGTCCAGGCCTATTTCAAGAAACTAGAAAAATTCCAAATACAAAGCCTAACCTCACACCTAAAGGCACAAGAATCAGAACAGCAAAGAAGCCCCAAAGCCTGCAGCAGAAGAGAAGTAATAAAGATTAGAGCAGAAATAAACGATATAGAATCCAAAAAAAAAAAAAAAAAACCAGTAGATGCAAAAATTCTCAACAAGATACTAGCAAATCAAATTCAAGGTAAGTTAAAAGAATTCTTCACCATGATCAAGTGGGGATTCATTCTTGGGCTGCAGGACTGGTTCAATATTCACAAATCAATCAATGTGATACATCACATTAATAGAAGAAAGGTTAAGAACCATATGATTTTGTCAATAGATGCAGAAAAAGCATTTTACAAAACACAGCATTATTTCTTAATAAACACCCTCAGAAACTCAGGATAGAAGGAACATACCTTAACATCATAAAAGCCATATCTGGAAAATCCCACAGCTAAAATCATCCTAAATGGGGAAAAACTGAGAACTTTCTCCCTGAAATCAGGAACACAACAGGATGTCCATTCTCACCACTGCTGTTTAACATAGTGTTGGAAGTCCTAGCATCAGCAATCAGACAACAAAATTAAATAAAAGGCATCTAAATTGGCAAAGAAGTCAAACTTTCACTTTTCACCGATGACATGATCCTTATGTGGAAAACCTGAAAGACTTCACCAAAAAGCTGCTAGAACTAATGCATGAATTAGCAAAGTTGCAGGATACAAAATCAATGTACAGAAGTCAGTTGCATTTTTATACACCGATAATGAAGCAATAGAAAGAGAAATCAAGAAATCAATCCCATTTACAATTGCACAAAGAACCATAAAACACCTAGGAATAAACCTAGCCAGAGATGTAAAAGATCTATATGCTGAAAACTATAGAACACTTATGAAGGAAATTGAAGAAGACACAATGATATTTGAAAACATTCCATACTCATGGATTGGAAGAATAAATATTGTTAAAATGTCAATATTATCCAAAGCAATCTACACATTCAATGCAATCCCAATC
The DNA here is from genome assembly GCF_008692635.1 of Crocuta crocuta. NCBI lineage: Eukaryota > Metazoa > Chordata > Mammalia > Carnivora > Hyaenidae > Crocuta > Crocuta crocuta. The sequence goes on along the minus strand of NW_027528818.1, from coordinate 8,070,273 downwards.
AAAATTACACCAGCATTCTTCTCAGAGCTAGAACAATCTTAAAATTTGTATGAGACCACAAAAGACCCCAGGTAGCCANATTTTTATACACCGATAATGAAGCAATAGAAAGAGAAATCAAGAAATCAATCCCATTTACAATTGCACAAAGAACCATAAAACACCTAGGAATAAACCTAGCCAGAGATGTAAAAGATCTATATGCTGAAAACTATAGAACACTTATGAAGGAAATTGAAGAAGACACAATGATATTTGAAAACATTCCATACTCATGGATTGGAAGAATAAATATTGTTAAAATGTCAATATTATCCAAAGCAATCTACACATTCAATGCAATCCCAATCAAAATTACACCAGCATTCTTCTCAGAGCTAGAACAATCTTAAAATTTGTATGAGACCACAAAAGACCCCAGGTAGCCAAAGTAATGTTGAAAAAGAATACCAAAGCTGGAGGCATCACAATCCTGGACTTTAGCCTCTACTGCAAAGCTATAATCATTCAGACACTATGGCACTGGCATAAAAACGGACGCATAGTGGCAACCGGTTGACTCAATCTGTTAAGCATCTGACTTCAGCTCAGGTTATGATCTTACAGATCATGAGTTCGAACCCCATGTTGGGCTCTGTGCTGACAGTTCAGAGCCTGGAGCCTGCTTCGGATTCTGTGTCTCCCTCTCTCTCTATCTGCCCTCCCCTGCTCATTCTCTGTCTCTCTCTCTCTGTCTCACTCTCTCTCTCAAAAATAAATACATATTAAAACAATAAAAATAAAAATAGACACATAGACCAACGGAATAGAATATAAAATCCAGAATTGGACCCACAGATGTGTGGCCAACTAATCTTTGACAAAGCAGGGAAGAGCATCCAATGGCAAAAATACAGTCTGTTTTGCAAATGGTGCTGGCAGAACTGGATAGCAACATGCAAAAGAATGAACCTGGACTGCTTTCTTACACCACACACAAAAATAAACTCAAATGAATGAAAGACCTAAATGTGAGACATGAAACCATCAAAACACTAGAGGAGAAAACAGGCAACAATCTCTCTGACCTCAGCTGCAGCGCCTTCTGACTGGACATGTCTCTGAAAGCAAGGGAAATAGAAGCAACAATGAATTGGGAGCTCATCAATCAAGAAAAAAAGCGCTTCTGCACTACAAAGGAAACAAGCAACAAAACGAAAAGGCAACTGACAGAATGGGAGCAGATATTTGCTAATGACATGTTGAATAAAGGGTTAGTATCCAAAATCTATAAAGAATTTACCAAACTCACCACCCAAAAACAAATAATCCAGTGAAGAAATGGGCAGAAGACATGAGTAGACACTTTTCCAAAGAAGACCTCCAGATGGCCAATAGACATATAAAAAGATGCTCAACATCATTCATCACCAGGGAAATACAGATGAAAACCACACAGAGATACCACCTCAGACTCGTTGGAGTGGCTAAAATGAACAAATCAGGAGACGACAGATGCTGGCAAGGATGTGGAGAAACGGGAGCCCTCTTGCTCTGTTGGTGGGATCGCAAACTGGTGCAGCTGCTCTGGAAAACAGTGTGGAGGTTCCTCAAAAAATTAAAAATAGAACTATTTTATGACCCAGAAATATCACTACTGGGAACTTATCCAAAGGATACAGAAGGGTTGATTCACAGGGACGCATTGAACCCAATGATAATAGCAGTGCTTTCAACAATAGCCAAGTTATGGGAAAAGCCTAAATGTCCATCACATGATGAATGGATAAAGAAGATGAGGTTTATATATAAAATGGAATACCACTTGGCAATGAGAAAGACTTAAATCTTGCCATTTGCAACAATGTGGATGGAGCTAGAGGGTATTATGCTAAGTGAAATAAGTTAGTCAGAGAAAGACAAATTATACGTTTTCACTCATATGCAGAATTTGAAAAACTAAACAGAAGACAATAGGGACAAGGAAGTGGAAAAATAGTTTCAAACAGAGAGGGAAGCAATCCAGAAGAGACAAATAAAGAGAACAAACTGAGAGTTGATAGAGGGATGAAAGAAGAGGAGAAAATAGGTGATAGGCATTGTAGAAGGCAATTGCTGGAATGAGCGCTGGGTGTTGTATAGGGATGCATCATGGGAATCTACTCCAGAAGCCAATGGCACACTGTATACACTGTATGTTAGCTAACCTGACAATAAATTATATTAAAAAGGAAGTATTTAATAATATTTTACTAATTTAATATATAAGGGGTCAATAAAACTCTGAAAACTGTATTACTTTTGCTTATTTCATTTTTTCAGTATAAGTTTGTTTTAGAGGGGATTTTAGTTAAATATAAAAAATTTAATTTAAACAAAAGACATTGAATAAATTGAAGCAATATGAGATGTTTAATATATAGCAATTACTACATCTTTTAAATAGTCAACATACAAATAATAAAATGTATACATTTATACATTTTATGTGTATACAAATATCCACATAATATCTATTTGTGATAAAATGTTTTAATTAGCATTAACCGGAAAGATGCTATGTACCAAGAATTGTGCTCTGCTCTTTAATGCATTAATGCTGGAAATTCTAACTCTTTTTTTTAAAAATTTTTTAATGTTTATTTATTTTTGAGAGAGAGAGACAGACAGAACAGAAGCAGAGGAGGGGCAGAAAAAAGAGGGAGATGGAATCCAAAACAGATTACAGGCTCTGAGCTGTCATCTGAGAACCTGATGCAGGACTCAAACTCACCAACCACGAGACCATTACCTGAGATGAAGTCAGATACTTAACAGACTGAGCCATCCAGGTGCCCCTAACAAACTCTTGAAGAAGTTATTATCACTGTTAAATAGCCCATTAGGAAACTGAGGTGCAGAAAAATTAACAATGAGTCCAAGATCAAATAGGAAGTATTTATAGTAGAATGTAACCTAAGCTCTCTGGCCCTAGAGTATGTGTGTTTAATCACTACAGATTAAGAAAAAACAAAAACCAAAAAACAAAATCCCCCAAAAAACAAAACAAACCCCCCCCAAAAAAAAACAGAAAGAAAGAAGGAAGCAATGAAGAAAGAAAGGAAAGCCAAAAGGGAAGGAGAAAACGAAAGAGAGAAAATACATTCAGTTGGGTTAGATTCAACTTCTGCCATAAAATAGCTTTTTCTTCTGAAAGAGATAATCTCTAGACAAGAAGCCTATTAATCTTACTTTAAATTTAAAAAGGTTCTTGATGATTTTAATAGACTTGGAATTGTATTTCTATGGATTGATTTATCACTACCATGATTTGCCCTCTGCCTTTTGCATTCAGTAGAAACCTATTTTTGAGGCTATACATGTCAACCTCTGTAGACTGATTTGCCTTCATTAAAAATGGCAATTTGGAGTTCATCATAGCTCAAACCTTACAGAGATTAGGGGATGAAATGAAAGTAATATTTGACATAAACTGGCACTAAAAATGAAATCTAGTTTCATTAAATGATTACATGTAAATTATATACATGAGTTTTGTCATAACTCAGGTAGTCTTGGCAGTGAAGTGTAAAGGTACAATACATACAGTACTTGGCCAACAAGTTTTTGACAGGACATAATCCAGAAGATACTGTTACAAAAGGTAATGACAGAGTTTTATTTTGGTGATACACATTACTGAATCCTAATTAAGCATCAAGTGCTTTTTCTGAACATAATTTTTAAGAAAATATTTTATATATACCTACAATTCTTTCTGTAAAGAGAATAAAAGGGAAAGACACAGAATCCTTACATCAGACAGATAACAACTAGAGTCAGACATAGGCACAGACAGCAGCATTTCAAAGCATATGGATGAAAAACAAAGCAGTTATTTTTCTGGAGGCAATTGATAAATACCTAAATTCTACACTCTGGTAAGAGCATAAGAAAAAGCAGACAGATGGTACACAGGGCATTCAAACAAGATGTGGACATCATATGGCAATGCCATGGGGTAAGTGCCATGCTTTCTTTAGTCACAATGATCAAAAGTGATTACGCTGGTACCTAATAAAAAATGAATTGTAGATTCATATTACCCACTGTATATCCTTTAGATTTTTGTTGTATTTAAACATATAAAGTAGGTAGAACATACTGTATTTCATTAGTTTTTAAGAAACCCATTTTTCCCAAATTTGAGCATCTCTGAAATTGAAGTGACTCACAATCTAAGATCCCCTACCATAATGATCTTTCCCTCCCTCCTTTCCTTCCTTCCTCCCTCCCTCCTTCCTTCCTTTCTTTCTTCCTTTCTTTCTTTCTTTCTTTCTTTCTTTCTTTCTTTCTTTCTTTCTTTCTTTCTTTCTTTCTTTCTTTCTTCCTTCCTTCCTTCCTTCCTTCCTTCCTTCCTTCCTTCTTTCTTTCTTTCTTTCTTTCTTTCTTTCTTTCTTTCTTTCTTTTTTCTCTTTCTTTTTCCTCCTTTCTCTCTCTCTTTTTCTTTCTTTCTTAGGGGTACATTACATGTAGGGCTGTGTTGACAGTAGACAGTAGAAGCAAAGGTAGAAGCAGGGAGAACAGTAAAGGATACTATATAAATAATACAGGAGGATGATTATAATTTGGACTGGTAATAAATACATTCTAGTTATTTTGGGCAAGTGCCATTTTAAAATATAGTCTATCTTCATAATTCACAAGTTACATATTTACAAATATGCCTACTCACTAAAATTTGTTTGCAACCTCCAAATCGATGCTGGAAGTGCTTTTGACATCATTTGTGGACATGTGCAGAGTCGTGAAAATTTTGAGTTGCCAAATGGGCAGGTTTCCTGCTAAGGTCAAACAAAATGACACTGCTTTCTTGCTTTAGCTATCATACTGTAAACAAACCTTCTTTTCATGGTCTGCTTAGTGCCGTGGTTTTCACATTTTTATGCTTTCTGTTCCTGATCTTGCTGTTTAGATGACTCCCAAGCGTAGTGCTGAAGTGTTATGTAGTGTTCCTAAGTGCAAGAAGGCTGTGATGTACCTTAAACAGTGTTGGCTTGTCTTTGTTCAGGTATGATTTTGTGTTGGTGTGTTGTTAGTCTGAGTTCAATGTTAATAAATCAACAGCATATACTAAATAAGATATCTTTAAACAAAAATGCACATAAAACAAGATTGGTTATTGATACTGCACCAAAATATTGTGACCAAAGCCTTACAGAAACGTAACTCAGTACTTCCCCTGGAAGCAATGGTGCAGTATTTGACAATTGATGTTTTGGCTAACTTTATAGAACATAATACTCTGAATAACAAGAATTCACAAGAATTTGCCTCACTTCATATGGGGTGCAAAAAAGGACAGAAGAAAAAGACTCCAAGTGTTTTGAATTAATCAACTGAACTGATGGACTTGTCAACGATAGATATGGAAAAGGATATGGATGAAGCTGGTTTCAAGATGAAGAACAAGAATTCAATTTTGGACATAATGAGTTAGAGATATCTATCAGATGACCAACAGGAAATGGTGGAGAAAGTTACATCAACAAATAGGGAACTTGGGGTGGAGTTCTAAATTGCAGTGTCATCACCACACAGAAAGTATTGCAACAATGACTACATAAAAAAAAAAATCAAGGAAATGAGTGCATATAGTTGAAAAAGAAAAAAATCAATGACTGAGTTTTAAGAATTTATGACGTTAACTTAGGCTTTGTAGTGTTAGAGTGAAGGGAAGAAACAAAAAAGACAAAAATGGAGCACTCAGTGAGCTAGAATGAAAACAAAGAGTATGATATTCTGGAAACCAAGTTAAAAAACAAAACCAAAACCAAAAACGAACATATCAAGAAGGAAATAAGCCACTGCTGTTCTTTACGTCAATAAAGATGATGATACATAACTACTTATTTACTAGATTTAGAGTCATTCCTGATCTAATGAAGACCAATCTCAGTTAAATCATGGAAGATACACCCTGACTGGAATACATAAAATAAAGAATGGAAGAGGAGGAACTAGAGATAAGTGTTTTGAGAATTTCACATTGAAAGAGAAGAAAACAAGATCATATCTAGAGAGTAAAACAGATAAGTACTTTTTGTCTCTATTGCTTTAAGGTATGACCTAAAATTATTATGTTTTCTTGCTGTTGCAAAACATCAGAAGAGATATGAAAAAACAATGATAATGTAGGAAATAAAGAAAAGTTTGCTGAAACAACATCTATAAGTAAATAAATGAGTAGGGTGGGATTTGGTCTATATGTGGGGGGATGGAATTTAGACAAGGATATCCTAGTAATCAGTGGTAACAGATGCAAAGATGAGAGTTGTAACCCCTAATAAGGTTTGTGGACATATATTGACAATTAAATTTAAAATTTCAATTAAAAATTGTTTGTTTAATGCATTTATTCACCATATTCAATGGCATAAGTTCAGATTTGGAATACATAGAATTGGATCTAACTGGGGTTGTAATTTTGTCAATTTAAATTGATCTTAAAGAAAAAAAAGAATTGAGGAATGTGCAAAAGAGTAATTATGATGTGACCAAGTACTGTAGCCCAAGGGCCTTTGAAAACAGAGTGTGCAAACCTTAAAACCTATTGGGAATATGAACTCAAAGTAGCAAGAGATACAGAAAAGAGGGGAAGTGAGTTAGGAAAGAGAGGGAAGAAACCACTAGGTAGTGCAGTACTGAGTCAGCTATAGCTCTGTGAGCACGCACAAGTCATCACAAGTGAGGCATCACTGCAACTCAGGATAGTCTTTATAGTACCTGAGAAATATCCAACTGCCACCTCTTTCTTGTCCCTGTTCCTCAGACGTCAGTTTTATCTGGCAGCGTGAACATTAACTGTCTGCATTTCTGAGTTGTATTTTCTAGCCCTCAGGTTGCCATCAAGAAAGCCTCATCCCCAGAGCACAAAGCTGCAGCTGAGTCCTGGAGTGGAGGTTGGAATCTGGTCATGTCCGCCTGGGTTCGGCTAGAAGAACAGGGTCCTGGATCAGCTGCTGAGTTTTCTATGCTTTACACAACAGAGTCTATGCTGAATTGTGACTTAGTAATGAAGAAATGGAGATTGAGATGATAAACTGTACATCCTTTAAGATGTACAGTTGTACATTTAGAATATACAGCAAAGAATATATTTAAGAATATTAAACAAACAATATATTATATTGCCAACTCAAATCATTGGAGACAGGAAAATATGAATATATAACTTCAAGTGGATAATTTGAAATTGCCAAACAAAATCACAACCTTAGAACAATTAACAGCTTGGCAGAACACAATATCACATTAATATAAATAAAGTATTTTTAATAAGTTAAGAGATTCATGAAGCAGAAATTAACTCAGAATTAGTATTGGTTTAAGTATAATTCGTAATTGTGCACCCAGACCCTGCTTTTATTCTCTGTGCTAGGATGGCAGACGTTTTTGGCTGTCCTGTGCATATAAAATGTAAGGGAAACTATTCAAGTCAGTAGTATTTAAAAAAATGCAAATTGAAACGATATCATTTTTGCTTTGCCGAACAAATTTCCAGGCATAGAAATTGTATAAATTTTAATCTATGTTAAGTGAGTTGTAACTTGACTGAAATTTCACACAGGCAATTTATAACATAAATCAAAAACTTTAAAATGTTCACAAGAACATTTAAACACTTAGCCATATATACAATTTTTTTTCTGTAAAATATTATGTATTACATTTTGCATGTAACAGAAGAAAATGCAATATGTCTGATCATCCAATAATATTGGGTTGGATTGTCAAGAAGTTAAAACCATTAATAAAGTACTAATGCGTATTTTAAATGATAATGTAAAGAAAACTGAAATGTGAGCCTTGAGCAAGCAGTGAGTATACAGTTGACAATCAAATATTTGGGGGCGTTTGGGTGTCTGAGTCAGTTAAGGCTCTGACTTCAGCTCAGGTCATGATCTCATAGTCCCTGCATTGGGCTTTGTGCTGATAGCTCAGAGCCTGGAGCCCACTTAGGATTCTGTGTCTCCCTCTCTCTGTGCACCTCCCCTTCTTTCACGCTGTCTGTCTCTCTCTCAAAAAAAAAGTAAATATTTTTAAAAAAGAAAGTCAACTATTTGGAGGGAAAATATTTCAGAAACTTCGCTCAGGTATTTGAGCAAAAAAAAAATACAGAAACAAAAGTGACAACAGGACAGATGACTAGGGATTCAAAAACATATATAATTACCGGGAAACCCAGGAAAAGAAACAAAAGTAGACATAAGAAAAGAATTAGTCAGGTGAATAATAGAAATGCATGACATTTTCTATTTTTCTTTTTTGTTGGCCATGGTGACAGCAGCCCCGCAGGCAGGCATCTCTAACGAAAACATGGAATCACTGATGAGACCCAATACTAAAATATCCCTAACACTTAAGTAAATTGCATACTTTGCTGCCAAGATGTGCTCAGGCCCAACTTTCTTTTGTCTTGAATGCTTTGAAATTTAATAAATATGCTTTTTGTGGAAAGAAGAGAAGACTAGTTAACCATCATTGGGTTCAATTTAGGATAATTGTTATTTTTCTCTGATTTTAAATAAACAATAATGATATTTACTTCTAATAGAGAACATTTCAAACATTACAACTTCTTTCAAAGAGACAATTTCAAACAAATAACAAAGTCTAATATAGAAAAACTCCCCCAAGAGGAAACTAAAAGTGCAAGATTAGATCAAGATGTATATACTTTTTAAGTGTTGGGAATAAGTAATTCTCTTATCAATGAAGAATGTGATCATTTTAGCCTTGAAATGATGTTTCGGGTATTAAACATGCATATATTAACAACAGAAAATGATGTAGCAATGCCATACTAAACCAATCCCCCATTTAAGATAATCTGGGTCAACCAAAGGGAGGATGTATTTATATAATTACCAAATGATACATAATCATAGGTATTCAAACCTAAATAGCAATAAAAAATATTGATCAGCTAGTATCCCTGTATTAATTTGCTAAACATCTTTGTGTCCTTCAGATTAATATATACTAGATAAACATCTGATGAAGATTTTTAAAAAATTAATGTTTATTTATTTTTGAGAGGTGAGGGAGGGGGAGAGAGAGAGGGAGACACAGAATCTGAAGCAGGTTTCAGGCTCTGAGCTGTCAGCACAAAGCCCACCATGGGGCTTGAACTCACAGGAGATCATGACCTAAGTTGAAGTCAGATGCTTAACCAAATGAGCCACCCAGGCACCCCTGATGCAGATTTTTCAATTATTTGGAAAAACATATGCTTAAGTAAGTTAGTAAAACTCTGGGATTTGCATATTACATGAAAATAAAATAACGTTGATATTGTGTTGCATTTTAGGAAGTTTCCATGTTAAATTGGCTTTCATGGGATTACAATACTTTCTGTAGCAAAATATATCCTAAATCTTAATTAAGATAACAATGACAGTGTGTGTTTGCTTGTGCAAGAGCAGAACTTCATTTCTTGTGTTGGTTAGTCTAAGACATTGGCATTGACTCTAAAAACTGTTAGAGATCTTTCCAATTTTATGGGTTCTCTTGGATTTTGTGTGGATTTTAGAAAAGAGGGAAGAGATTAACACCACTAATTTTATAGACAGAGTTTTCCAATACATTGGAGAAAAGGAACATTGGTAATTGATAAGAATTGATAGGAAAATTGATAATTTTTCTAGATTATAGTTTTGGGGTTGATACCTGCTTGTTACATATTTATGTAATGTAGGTAATTTTTATTTAGTGATATATGTAGTGTATTTAAATTTACCTTCTGCACATTTTGGCAGGCCACATATCTCCACTTTCTTGTCTGTGTTCCCAAGTCACTAAGTCATTATTTGTTGTCAAATTCTTGAATCATGAGTAAAGGAAAACTTTTTATCTATCCTCATATCTGAATCCCCACACCACCTCTTCCTTAACTTGCAACAACATGCTAATTTGAAATATTAAGGATTTTTCTTTCGTTTCTAAGATATTCAATGCTGTGCCAGGTTTGCAGAAATTATATTAGGATCTCAAACAATAGTCAGACAGTACCAAGACATAAACATCTTTCAGTGTCTAACATAAGTAGAGATGTAAAATTTAGAAATGTAGGATGATTTCTAACCTTACATTAAACTCATATCATACTTTTGATTATTTTTTTCCCTCAGGGCATTGCCTTATCCACTTGAACCAGGTAGAAGGAATAAGATACCACACACTGACATGGGAGAGTTGCATGGATTTGAGAACTCAGCTTTTCAACTATTTCCAAAATAATTATATTTGCAGTTGAAAAGATGGAATATTAAAAGAACAAAGCATTAAAAACTTCAGTGTTAACATTTCATCTGCTGCATCAACAAGATGAAGGGAACCATTGTGGGGTATAGACACTGACAGTGACCAAATAAACAAGTAACTGGCATTGAAATGCCAAAACTACAAAATCAACAGTCTATCTTTGAAGTGTTTGTAATAATAAAAGAGGTTTTGTCAACTTATAAAAATGAGAACAAAATAAGACCAAAAGTGTATTTAGTAAACTTTCATAGACATTTGAGTTCCTAATGATAGTAAAGCGATGAGAAATCGAAACCTAGGTTTATAGTTTTCCATTAAACAAACTATTTCAATCCTCACCAAGTCTTTTTTGACTATACATTATAATGCATTTTATTGTGTTAGACTTGAGCTTGAAAATAGCCTATCATTTATAAGGGTGATTTGTTGAAGAATATCATGAATGATTCCCTGAGGGAGCAATTATAATTGTTTAAGGAAGATAAGTAAGAATAGAAAAAGTATCCATGTCACAGGTCACATTAAATTCAGCATTGCCCATAAGGGTGTTGGAAGAAAACCGTAGGGAAATTGTAGATACAATTTCTGCTGGCTTGGCAGAGTTATTGATTTAAGACATTGGTTTTTGAATAGAAATGTTGAATTTGGGTTGAGATACCCAAAGTGCAGCCCATTTTCTTGGCAAGCCCTTCACTGTTTCCTCAGTTCAAGCACAGAGCTTCCAAGTTCAAACACTCTTTCAGTTATCACTGAGTGGCAGCTCTCCGGTTTTAACTTCTTTAAGCAAGCAACCCGCACTCATCTCTAACACATGAATATAAAGTTTCACTTAATTCTTAAGACATTTGTCTTCCCATCAGGCGAGCAAGTCTTCTCTAAATTCCTGTCAGCAAACACAGAAGTAGAGTAGCTCCCAGAACTGTTCTGATCATAACTTCCTCCCAAACTAATCAGTACAGCGGTGCTAAGTGGCATGTCATTATGAAATGTGCCACCGTGAGTGCTGCTTAATGTAGGAAGTTGTGCTGCTGGATTTGAAATGAAAGAAGAAAACAATTCTCTCAAATTATTCTACTATCTTTTTCAGGTATCTAGTTATACTGTATAATTATTATGCCTCTTTAGCATCTATTCTTTTCTCTTGGGACTTCCAAATTTCCTTAAGGCAAGCAAACAAAAGAAAGAACAAAAAACCTTCCCCGACTCTCATCTCATGTGATTTAGACAACACTGGATGTAGTAGCAGGAATGGAACCCATGTCACTTAATGATCTAGTGACATTAAGACTCTGAATTCAAATTCCACCTGAAGTTATTTCTATTTCTGTATTCCTCTGTAAGGGAACAAATAAGTTCTCTTTTTAATGGTAGTTTTTGTTGAGTTTTCTTATTCTTTTCTATGGAAACCACCCTATACAATACTATAACTTACTCTATGTGAGGCATGAGACAGAAGATAAAAACATGAGCTGCAAGTCAGGAAATGTTTAGCTAGTTAGTATAAAGTTCATGTATATATGCACAGAAGGATCATTTTTGAGGCCAGACTCCATCATGAACCTGCCCTTTCCACTACAAGGCATTGTGGTTTTTAACACCCACCACCCAAATTTTATCACACGGTATAACAGACAGCACTTTTAAGAGTCTCTTACAGGCATAAAATGCAATTGTAATCATCACTTTAGAGTAAAGTGCAACTTAGCAAAACAAAAATCTAGCATCTTGTGAAACTGGGCTGCAGTCATAGATATAAACAAACGATTAATGATGACTCAGGACATAAAGTTTGAACTTTGAGAAATTGCAAACAGAGACGTGGAGAACTCTTCACTCTATGGTTAAGGATCGAAAACTGCAAACTCTTCTAAATGTGCATGAAAGAAATTTCAGCAAAATTAGAAGGATCAAATGTTTTCTATTTCCTCACAGATTAAAAAAAGAAACATTTAGTACTCTGAGTAATGTAAAAATAGTGTCCTTATATGTATTTTTCTATTCAGTAAGTGCCTTATGACACCCAAACTTTAGAGAATGTTGTTCAATCTTATGTAACTAAACTCTTAATCATGGATTGTCTTAATTAATTAAATTTTGTTGTAGTAACCTTTACTCTCTGATTGGCATCTCTGATTTCTCGAAGGCATATATCTTTGTGATTCTTTGATTGATTGAATGGGATTGGCATGTCTGATCTATACATGGAAGAAACAGACAAAAACACTGTCAAATTTCTTATTTCAAAGTAGAATCTAGAAGTCTTGTTACACAAGCTATGTGACTTCTCATAGTAGAGATTAGGAGCTTTTAGATTTTGAAAGAGATTTGGATTCTCTCTCTGCTTCTCTATAATACTGTGGGCAAATGAATTAACCTTCTTGAGTCTATAAAAAAGACTCATTTTATCATCTATAAAAATCAGTTGGTTTTATGATTCATTTCAAAGAGCCAACTTTTCATTATATTGAGTTTGTCTATTTTATTTGGTTTCTGTGTCTTTGATTTTTGCTTTATTCTTTATGATTCTTTCTGGTTACTTTGAATCTCATTTGCTCTTCCTTTTATTAATTTATGTACTTTTTAAAGATAGAATTTTAGATGACTTATTTTATTTAAAATGAGTTTAATGTTATAAATTCTGCTGCCAGATTTACTTTAGCTGGATTACACAAACATTTGGTATGTTTTATTTCATTGTGAGTTAGTTCAAATTTTGTTTTTTAGTATCCTTTAAAACTTCTCTTTAACCCATGGGGTATTTAGAAGTGTATTGATTCATTTCCAAGTATTTGGAAAATTTCCAAATAACTGTTATTTTTTTTAGGTTTATTTATATTTGGGGGAGCAGGGAGAGAGAGAGACACACAGAGAGAGAGAGAGAGAGAGACAACGAGAGAGAGAGAGAGAGAGAGAAGCCCAAACAGGTTCTACACTGGCAGCAGAGCCGGATCTGAGGCTCAAACCTACGAACTGTGAGATCATGACCTGAGCTTAAGAGTCAGATGCTTAACTGACTGAGCCACCCAGGTGCCCCCGTTCAGTTCTTTTAAATCCTTACTGATTGTCTGCTACTTTTATCAATTACAGATAGAGATGGAAGAGGAATGTTGTAGTCTCCAGCTATAATTGTTTATATAATTGTTTATATAGTTCCGTTTCTCCTCTCATTTCTAGCAGTTTTTGCTTTATATAATTTATAGCTCTGTCATTAGGTGCACACACATAAAATTGTTAGAGATCTTCTTGGAGAATTGACATCTTTATCATTGTGTAACGTCCTTTTTTATTCTCGGTAATGTTTCTTGTTCTGAATCTATCAGATATTAGTATAACTAATTAGCTTTCTCTTAATTGGTGTATACATAGCATAATGTTTTCTTTTAACATCCTCATGCCCAGGTATTTAAAGTGAGTTTCCCGTAGATAGCCTTTAATTGGTTCTTTCTTTTCCTATGCAATCTATCAATATTTGCTATTATTTGGTGTCTTTTAAAGAATAAACTAAATGTGATTGTTAATATAATTATATTAAAATATATTATGTTCTTGTTTTCTATTTCTTTCATTTATTTTCAGGTTGTCTTTTGTCCCTACCACTTATACCTCCTCTAGGTTTATTCAACATTTTATATAGTTATGTTTTATCTATACTATTTGACTTATTATGTGTGTTTTAACTTTTTAGTGGGTGCCCCTGGTTTGAAATATTTTTTCTTTTTTTTTAATGTTTACTTATTTATTTTGGGAGAGAAAGAAGAGAGAGCATATGCAAATAAGGGATGGGTAGAGAATGAAGAACAGAGAATCCCAAGCAGGCTTTGTACTGACCGTGCAGAGCCAGATATTAGACTTGATCTTGTGAACTGTGAGATCATGACCTGAGCATATATTGAGAATAGGACGCTTAACCTACTGAGCCATCCAGGACCCCCTAAAATATATTTTATTATTTAGTCGGAGTCTACCTTCAAGTAATATCATATCACTCTATATGCAGTGTAAGTACTTCATGGCCATATACTCTCAATTATTCCTATCCTATCTTTTATATGATTATTGCCATAAAATCTATTTTTATGCATACTGTAAAAACAATAAATTGGTATTATTTTTCTTTAGAATGTTATTGCTTTGCTTTGATTTCCTTTATAATATTCACTACCCATTTTATTCCATAATTTAATTTTAGATGGAAATTAAAATGAATTCTTTGCACGATCAGAATAAAACACAACTTTCATTATGAGAGGAATGTAAATTTTCAATGTAAAGAAACCTGAACTTCCCCTGTAAAAGAGAACTAGTAAGGCATGGATACAACTGAGCCAACAATTTTTTAAAAATATTTTGTTATTGATATTTTGTTGTCAATTTTTCTAAGACAATGATTTTATTTTTGAAAGTTTTGTTTATTTATTTTGAGAGGGAGATAGAGAGAAATAGTGAGGGAGAGTCAAAGACAGAGGGAGAGAGACAATACCAAGCAGTCTCTGCACTGTCAGCACAAAGTCCAATGTGGGGCTTGAACTCACAAACTGTGAGATCGTGACCCGAGCCTAAAACAAGAGTCAGCACCTAATAAAATGACCCACCCAGGCACCCTTTAGCCATTTTGGTGGGGGGAGGTCAGGTTACCTGGGAAATAGACAATGAAATAAAAATGTATTGGAAGTGTTTTGGAGAATAGTATTTATAAGGAGGGACATAAAAAAGGAACTAGGCAGAAGAAGAAATTAAACCAAGACAGAGTTGCAACAGAGACCTCAGCTGACATCAAGGAGAGCTCTAAAGCTACTATGGCCCCTCAGAAATGTCCCAAATTGAGGAAAGCACTAGGGCTTTGTAGGCCTGTATTAACAGCATGGATATAGTCTCTTTCCTTTGAGGTCGTGTAAGAGGCAGCTTTTTTAGAGTGAGAAACTTCTGGGGAAGGACATTTCTATGAGCCATCAGCATCTGTCACTCTCAGCAGCTGGAGTAACAAGTGAAACCACTTTGAAAGGAGATTTAAGCAGCACATCGTAACATCTACCACAGTGCCCCCTGTGCCACTTAGATCCACCTTCTAGCTGTTATACACTTCATCTGAAAACACATCTTCCAAGTCTCTTTTCCCGGGGAAAAAATAGTGCCATTGAGACTAATACAAGCTTTCTCCCCTGGCTTCCACTGTCTTAAAGCCACAAATGATACTTATAGTCTCCTCCTCTACTGTCCGTTCTAGACTTCCCTCAACTTTAACGATCACTTTCACTGGTTAAGAGATATTAGTCAGTTGGTAATAACCTCAGCAAACTAAACATAGAATTACCATATGGCAAATTTCTTTGGTAGATATAAAAATAATTGAAAGCAGAGACTCAGATATTTGTATACCAATGTTAATTGCAGCATTATTCATAATAGACAAAAGGCGGAAACATCACAAGTGTCTTTTAACTGATTAATGGATAAACAGAATGCAGTGTATGCATACAATTGAATGTTACCAAACCATTGAAAGGGATGCTACAACATAGATAAACCTTGAGAATATTATGCTAAGTAAAACAAGCCAGACAAAAATAAAAGATAAACATTGTATGATTCTGATTATTTGAACTATTCAGGCCCATTTATATTGGTAGAAAGTGGATTAAATATGTGGAAAGGGTATGAGGGGAAGCACGAGTAGAAGTTACTGGTTAATTGAGTTTCATGGAGGGCGATCAAAAAATTTTTGAAACAGTGGTAAGACTTCATGACATTGTGAATAACACAGAATTTAATCTAAATAGTTAAAATGGCAAATTTTATGTTACATGTTCTATCCCAATATAAAATATAAGCAATGTAATATATCCAAACCATTAAATTATGGAGTTTAAATAGGTGAATTGCATGGTATGTGAATTACATCTCAATAAAATTATTTTTTTAAAAATCAGGCAAAGGAGTTCCAACAATGTCAATGTGACCAATGTCAAACATATTTTTCTTTTAACCCATCACTAAATAGCAACCCTAGATCCTTGTGATGATCAAATTAATTTCCTTAGCCAGGATAGTAACTCCTTACTTCTCCGTTGGCCTATAACATTAGGAAACTGATATAATATGAGAGCTATAGATTAACGTTTAAAGAAACTCTGAATGTGGACACTGGTAGCAGTGTACCCCCATGGGGAACCTAGACTTGCAGATCTGAAGAGATTAGAGGCGTGGGGATGAGAAGCATACCTTTCTCAAGTGAATCATTGGAAGTAATGGTAAGCAGAACCATCCTATTTCTGGCTTCTGAAGCCCATTTATTCTACCTGAGAGTGTCATCATACAAAGACCTTGACTTAGGGGCGCCTGGGTGGCTTAGTCGGTTAAGCGTCCGACTTTCGCTTGGGTCATGATCTCGCGGTTCGTGGGTTCGAGNAAAAAAAAAAAAAAAAAAAAAACAAAGACCTTGACTTAATGTGTACACTGTTCCTGAAGAATGGAATGTGATCTGAACCAGGTATTTTCTCCAGCCTCATTCCCCACATGTACCTCTATTTTTCTACTCCTGAATATTCTTTGCTCTTGATTTCCTTGTTACAATGTGATGTTATGTTGAGTATTTTGTTGGTCATTTAAACACTTTGTAAACCCCAGAATTAGCACAAACAGAGGCTCTATGGGAAGGAAAGGCAATTCTATCCACGGAATAGGTTGATTTTAGCCACAGTGAATTATTGTCCCCTACAGGATATAAGTGGATCTCTGTAGTCAACGTGACATTAAGTGTCTGGGTAGTCTTTTCAATGTATGGTGTTTTAGTAGCAAGACAAACAATTAGCAAGAGCAGTAACTAGGTCAGCTTTGGTAAGCAGGATGTCAAGCTATTCATGCACCCACTGTGTTATCTCTGAAAGACCTGCTAAAATAGGCTGAACATTCACTGGCTGAAGCATTCTTTCTAGTTTGCTGTCTAGTGCATCTCTCATAGTGGATATGTCTGGTAGTTATTTGTAATTGATAGTTAATTTTTATGTGTCAATTTGGCTAGGTGACAGTACCCAGATTTGTGACCAGGTATTATTCTGGATGTTTCTGTAAGGGTGTTTTTCAATGAGATTAACATTTAAATTAATAAACTTTGAGTAAATTATATTGCCCCCTCTAATGTGAGTTTGCACCATACAATCATTTGAAGGTCTGATTAAAACAAAAGGCAGACCTACCCAGAGAAAGAGGGAATTCCACCAGTAGATGACCTTTGTTATAAAGTGGAACATTGGTTTTCTCCTGGTCTTCAGCCTGCTGGCTTATATTGCAAAGTTTGAACTTGCCATCCTCTATAATTCTGTGACCCAATTCCTTAAAATAAATTGTTTCATATATCTATACGTGTGTGTATGTGTGTGTGTGTACACATCCCATTGGTTCTATTTTCTGGAAAGCCCTGATTAACACAGTATTATAATGTGACAGAAAGATCTTCACTCTTTGTGCCTAGTTATCCATCTACTGTACCCTAAGCTTCCCTGTCTTGATTTTCCAATCTTTCCACTTCCAGGCCCCTAATAAACAAGCTGAGTCATTATTCACTGCCGATGAGTTCATATATATTCTCTTCTAAGGACACGTCTCTTATCGCACAATGTGAATGATGAGGCACAATACCTGAAGCTCTACCCATTCAGAGAATTTTTCCTTATCACTCAGGGTTACCTCTTCAGAACCAAAGAAGTCAGCTAGGCATGGTGCTTCCCTTAGGGTGTGAAATGTGAGACACCACAATTTGTTTTTATGTTTGAGGGGACATACCAGAATATCCCAGACCACTAGAAGCTTAAAAACCTCATTGATGTGGTGCTGAAACATTGTAGTATTTATTTCTCATACTCTGGAGTTCATGGAACTTACTAAGGCCTCCTTTACACAATAAAATTAATCCACTTTCATTTTTTACCCAAAAGACTACACACTGATATTTTCTGTGGCCTTTTACCTTCAACATTAGCCATCCATGATGGACTCCCATGCAGCCATAAGGGTGAGCTGAGAACAGGTGTCCGTGCAGCAATGGCAGATAGACCAGAAGTCTGAGCCACTTATGCAATTTACTTATAACTCTAAACCTGGCCCTACCCAATTCCAAATATACTCCTTCCATCATGGAGTAGGATCTATGATACCACATGATTTGGTAGGTCTCAACAAAACTAGTTCATAAAGGCTGGTATGGCTCATGGTCATTTGACGTTCTATGGCCAGTTTTTCCCCTACAGCTGAATAGCAGGAACTTCTATTTTGTGACCAGTGTCTAATTCTCTGTTGTATACATATGGTTTTCTATCACAGATATTTCTCATTCTTTAGTTCTACCAGTCTGGAGTGCCCAAGCAATAAGACCACTTGCACTGCAGTTTCAATTGGCTGCAGGGTCATTCCTTATGTGGACCTACTAAATGATGGAAGTTTTCCATATTAATCCGTGAATGGGTAAGAATAGTATGCTGAAGTGTGGAATATTTTGCCTCCAAAACCAAAGATATCTACCAGGAATTGTGCTTATTTCTTTATGATAGGAGATTTTAAGAGTCATAATTTGTTTTTGTGTTTAAGGACACTTGGATCTCTAAAAAATTCATTATTCCCAATCCTTGAAACATCTTAGGATTTATTTATCACACTCCAGCGTATGTGTCCTACCAAGGCTTCTCTTATATTAGCTATGTCTTATTTATCATTTATTATCAATATTTCTTGCCATTTTATAAGGCAGTAAAAGAAGTAGGATGGAGCAGAGAGGCAAGTTGAACTGCGATGTGGTTGAAACAATCAGTTTATCCCCCAGAAAAATCTAAATTTGGGATAATTCTTTAAATATATCATGACTTGAGGTAAGGGGGATGGGGCTTTGTACAAAGTTATCAGTCATTAGAAGTTAACTGTTCCCATGACATGAGTATAATATTGGGGGAGTGAAGTTTCTAGAGATGAGCTCAGTTTTGACCTTTCAGCAAACAAAACTCCAGGAAGCTTGAGGAACCTGGGGGTGAGGAAGCACATCATAGTATCTAAGAAGCATTAACTTATTAACTATATTATTTGAGACAGTAAGTCTATATACCAATTAAAAATACTCAGAGCGCATTTGTGTGGCAGAAAGAATATATATACCTCTAAATGGATATTTTTCAAGGTTGAATATTGCATACTCCATTTATTTGTTTGGTTATTTATTTAGTTAATGCATATTTTTCAGTGGCAGACATTCTAATAATAATATATAAAAAGTGACTATTTGTAAGCAGTAATGACTCTTTATTTTATGTAAGGTGTCTTCTGGCTCACTGAAGAAATTATATTATTATAACCACATGCATAGATGCCATAGTCTTATAATACTCCCAGTACCACTGTTCAACATAAAAACAGAGTAAAAATCCTCTTAAAAGGAAACAAGTCTTGTAATCCAATTCATTGCAAAAACCAGTTATTACTGAATTTAAAATAGTACTAAACTACAAACTTCATTTGCTAAAACTTAAAGAAGGTCCTTCACTCATTAAGAATATACATGTCAATGAGATATTTGTGGAGACAACTTCCTTTCATGGAATACTGTTTGAAACAGTAAATTTTCAGGCTAACCTAATTTGAACAATGTACTCAAATGAAATATATGCAATGAACACTCTGTACTGAATTTAATTTAATTAGAGACAATGGAATCTTGCTAATAAATCATTTAAAGCATCAGGTTCAGAAAAGAGATTATGAGATAGTATTTAGTGAACATCAACCATGTGACATATTGTAACTACAAAATTACACAAACATACACACAAAATCTCAAGACAATCAAGATATAATTTCATTTTAAAAGTCTAATTAAAAAAATTAATGAATATTTAAGTATATCCTTATTATAAAATATAGCAATTATGAAAATATTTTCCAAGAAACCCTGTATTTTCATTCCTTAACAACTACAGATGACAATCTTAAACTACATTATGTATATATGAAATCATGAAACATTAATTAAAACCATAGATGAGGTTTGGCCATAAGTTCGTTCCATGAAAGTCCACTGAGCCATTTCACTTTATTTTTATTTTTATTTAAAAAATTTTTTTTAATGTTTTGTTTATTTCTAGGAGAGAGAGAGAGAGAGACAGCATGAGCAGGGGAGGGTCAGAGAGAGAGGGAGTCACAGACTCTGAAATAGGCTCCAGGCTCCGAGCTGGCAGTCAGCACAGAGCCCGACGCGGGGCTCGAACCCACGAAACGTGAGATCATGACCTAAGCGAAAGTCGAACGCTTAACCGACTAAGCCACCCAGGCGCCCCGAGCCATTTCACTTTAAATGTAACAGATTAGTTTTAGGGTGGACAAGAACTGCTAGGAACAACACAAATGTATTTTCATTTTCAATGTCTCTGAGACTGTCAAGATTCTGAATGTCAATGTTTCTCTTTAAGCTAGTGATTTGCAGTAGAATCTTGGAAATCATTTAATGATAAGGTTTCATCAAGTCACAGAGAATTAAAGGGAAGATACACAAACATTGTATAGTCAAAATTTATTCTTTAATTTAAAAAATTCTGAGGTTATATCTTACATGTTTTGGTATTAAAATATTGTTTTATTTATGAAAAGAAGATGATAGAGACAAAATTTAAAAAAAGATATGCCATTCCCTAAATGTTTTTGTTGTTGTCATTGTGTTGTTGATGACAACTATCTGCTTCTTACCTCAACTGCTCCGTGATGCCACATTTTGGGGGGCATTTAAGTAGAGTCTATGTATCAGCAGGCAGAAAATAACTAAATAGGAGCAATTTTTGAATTAGTGAGTGAGTGGAAGAGAGAAAATTAAATCTAATTCCATGGTAAGCATAATGATAATATTATTTCTGTGTTATAAGAAACTTTTTTTTACCTAAGAATCCAATCAAAATGACTCTTTTTTGGGGGGGAACTAAATCTTTAAAAGATACCTCTTATGCTCACAGAATTTCAAAGAATACCAATATGATAAAGATAACATTTCCAACCTAAAACTTATATTAAACAGCAAAACTTTCTGGAAAAATCCATCTATAATGTTTCAAATACTAAAACCAGTAGATGGGACTTACTAAGTTCTATCTCATCTAATTATATGATGAGATATATCATATATATTTATGAGCAGATTTAAGAGTAGATGGAATACATTGATGGCAAGTAGCAAGGCCAAGTAGCAAGTAAGAAGAAAAATGAACCACAGAGTTCATGGATGACCACTAAGGCTTGAAAGAAACATTTTGTCAGAAGCATAACTCTTCCCTTATATGTACTTGAAATGTGCACCATTTCCTAACTTTGGAGAATCATGGAACTCATTATTACAAACCACTGAAGATCTACCTGAGTTTCCTACAGACAAATATGATGAATAAAAAAAAAAATGTATAGTTAGGCTCATTAGAGTTCAGTTCAACCATTCAGAACAAAGGTTTTAAAGATTCATAATGTCATAACTCAAAAAATGGAAAAATAATCCTTCGTGGTATTTCTATGTATTGAAACCTGAGTGGATCACACGAAGTTTCAGTAATAAAAAAAAAAAACATGTAAATACAGCACCCCAACAAGCTAGAGACATTGACTGTCTCTACACCATGTTTAAGTTTGAGGAAAGGCCATTCCTGCCAAACAAAGCCAAACTCTCCCTTCTTTGTACTGCCTAGTTCACTTTCATTTTTTACTTTTTTGCCAGCTAAGAACATGAACTAGATTATTAGTGTTCCTTGCGTGTCTGATGCGCCTCTTGAAGGTCAAAACTCTAGCTTGCTCCTTGCTACTGCAATGAGCCTTTTACAGTCCCAACAGCTAAATATTCCACACAAAGTTCTGTTGGAATTTCCTTTGGGATGCCTCATTTGCTGTTGTGGTTCTCCCTGGGCTTGGCAATTGTAAAATACTGTTGATGTGTGTTTCTAGGCATAAAAACACAACTTATTCTATGAGATACTGTACTATTTTAGACACAATGTATACTTTCTTCTGCAATAAACATGACAGCTGACCAAAATTCTTTTCCTATTTCTTCCAAAGTTTGGCCAAAATTGATTTTCCATAGTGTAAAACTATTGATGGGAATCTTATGATTGGAACTTTCTGGAAATAAACTGATCTTGCAAGCATGCTTTTAGAATTAAAATATAAACTCTTATACTAAATGTTTCAAATTCTAGCTAGAATATTTTTTTCTGGTTCTGTATAATCAGGCTTAGCTGATATCTTGAACTTCCAGAATTCATGCAGATTGCCTGAAATCAAAGATCCAATACCATTTTCATGGTTTCCTTTCTTAGCCAAAAAGTTGTTAATTACCTATAGCTTCCTAAATAATTACTTATATGTCATAAAGTTACTGGCTAGTAGTATTATCAAATACAGTACTTATTGATTAGGGTTCTCCAGAGTAAGTAAATCTTTATTTGTACAGCCTATTGGCTCTGATTTCTCTATCTCTTTCTGTCTGTCTCTATAGATATGAGATATTAATAATAATTAATAATAAAGAATTGGTTCACAATTTATGGAGGCTGACAAGTCTCAAGATCTGCAGAGTTAACTGGCCAACTAAAAAGCCAAACTATAGATCCTGTCTGAAGTCTGGCAGGCTCAAGATTCAGGAAGAGCTGACATTTCAGTTTCAATGGAAAGGCAGGAAAAAGCCACTGTCACAACTTAAAAGAAGTCATGCAACAAGATTTCTTTCTTATTTGGGTAGGGTCAACCTTTTTGTTCTATTCAGGGCTTCAAATAATTGGATGAGTTCCACCCACAGTAAGGAGAAAGATATATTTAATTCACTGTAACAATTTAAATGTTAATCTCATCTAAAAACAATCTCAGAGACATCCAGAATAATGATAATGTCTGACCAAATATCTAGGTACTCTGTGACCCAGTCAAGATGTTACATGTCAAGATGTACATGTATATACACATGTACACACAGAAACACACACACACACACACATATATGCTGTTTCTAGTATAATGATGGTTATCTATGACTAAAGGAAGAAATGTGTATAGAAATCTCAAACTAATTTTTCACTGTATTAAATAATTGGCCATTTATTTTCTATTTAAAGTTCTGTTGCATTTTTAAAATATGAAAGAAATTTTTAAAAAATTTACATGTCAGAATGTTTCTTTTTACAAAGAGAAAAACACCTGTGTTTCAGGTTAAATAAAATTGATTGCAAGCTGAATATATAAAAATAAATGAAATTATACTAAAATATTTGAGCTTTTCTCATCATTTAAAAAGCATTATTGTTCTTGCTAAGTGAAATATGGCATTTAAAAGTAGACAGCAAAAATTTTTTAAAAATGGTAAATTCACTTGATGCTGTTATTTGATTCATGGACTTTTATGAATTCCTAAATTATTTTTAGAAACAAATCTTCTCCTCAAGATTACTGTACAGGTTTTGGAAGGACAAACCATTTAATGAAAAGTCTGTTATTCTCTTAATGAAAACACCCGGCAAATGTCATGGATTCAAATGTAAATCAAAAGTACATATTGTTAACACATGCAGAGATGATTGCTGTTATTTTATTTCTTAATACTTAATATAGGATTTTTGGGTATTATATAAAACTTGGTTCATTTTAAATCTGTGATTATAAATACAGTACAGAAAGACAAAGTACTTTCAGAGTACATTCTTTTCTGGGTATGTCGAAGAGTCTTTCCTTGCCACCTTCCTATTCACGTTGCATCCTTCTCCATCCCGCAAGGACCAAAGCGGGGGAAAAAAATTGTAAAAGTCTTTTTTCAGGATCTGGGGCAGAAGCAAAGCTGCTTTTGAACCTGTGTTACAAAATAATGCACAGAGTTGGAGCGAAAGGCACAGCGCTGCATTCTACAGAGAAGCCCTGGCACGCACCTATCAGGCTCGGAGGTTTCAGGGGGTTTTGAGAGAACTCTGGAGGCATAGAAATAGGGATATGCTCAAAACGTGCACTGAAAGTAGTTTCAGACTTCCCTATTTTTTTGTTTTTTTAAATAAATGTTTTATTTAGAAGAATTTTAGATTTCCAGAGAATAAAACAAAACATAGTATAGATTATGTANCATACAGAGGGTTCCTAATGACCCACATCCAATTTCCCCTACTGTTAATATACTATATTAATATAAAAAAGTTTATAAACAAAAATTTTTGTAAACAACTAATAAGCCCATATTGACCTATTATTATTAATTAAAATTCACATTTTACTTACATTTCCTTACTTTGTGTTGATATCCGTTTTCTTTTAGTTTGTTTGTTTATTTATTTATTTATTTATTTATTTATTTAGTAAGAGAGTGAGAGAGAATAGGAGAGGGAATGGGAAGAGAGAGAGAGAGAGAAACAGAACCCCAACCAGGTTTTATGCTCTCAGTGCAGAGCCTGATGCGGGGCTCAATCCTACAAAATGTGAGATCATGACCTGATCTGAGATCAAGAGTTGGATGCTTTACCTACTAAGCCATGCAGGTGCCCTTGTACTAATATCCTTTTTCTGTTTGAAGATCCTATGCAGGATCCCACATTGCTTTTAGTTGTCACCTCTCCCTAGACTCTTCTTGATTGCCACAGTTTCTCAGACTTCCTTTGTTTTTGATGGCCTTGAGTTTTGAGGAATACTGGTCAACAACTTTGCAGAATGTCTCTTTAACTGAAATTAATCTGATGTTTTTCTCATGGTTAAACTCCATGTGGCTTTCTGTCAGTTGGAGCAAGGTAAGAATAGAACGTTTGCAAATATCTTAAAATTTAATGATCATAAAGCCTAATCTATGTCAAATAGTCAGTGAATTTTCAAACTATAAATGGGCTAAAGTTGAGGAGCGTTAGGTATGAAAACTTAAGACAATATTAGCAAAATATGCTTTATGAAACATATTTTGAGGACATTTAAATGGTTTATATGGCTTTTAGACTGGGACATAATTGTGTGTGTGTAAATATGTATTTTTACATTATTGGGAAATTTTTGTGAGCTAATATACTTGAAATAAAATTGTGTTGTGTCCAAAATTGTCATCCTACTTTTGGTAAAAGCAAGAGAAAAACAATTTTCAGGAAGCTAAATATTAACACATTTATAAGGAAGTTATATAATAATTATTCAAAGTAAAATACATAAACTATGAATCCAAAATTTTGACTTTCAATAAAATACATGCCATATATGCAATAGTAAATGTTCACTGATTTTTATTAAATCATTTTCATACTTGCAAAAAGGGAAACAATCTCAATGTGAATGAGCAGTAAATTCATTAAATATGTTGTCATATTCATGAATTAAAGTAATATATATGTCTAAATGAAATGGTATGATAACAGAAATAAGAGATTATAAGAAAGTACTATAAAAATTATATACATACAAATAGACAACCTAAAGAAATGAATACATTTCTAGAAACACACAACCAGCAAGACTGGTTTCAAGAAGAAATAGAAAATGTTAACAGAATAATAATGAGTAAAGAGATTGAGTAAGTAATCAAATCCTCTTACCATGGGAAAGCCCAGAATCAGAAAGTCTATCAATCATTAAAAAATAATCAATGCCAAACCTTCTCAAACTGTTCTGAAAATATAAATACTTCCAAATTCATTTTACAAGGCCAGCATTACCCTTATATCAAAATCAAATGAGAACACTACAAAAAATAAAGAACATTATAAGCCAATATCCATCATAAGCATCACTGCAAAAATTCTTAACAAAATAATAACAAACTGAATTCAGTAGTACAATAAAAGGATCATATACCAGGATCAAGCAAAATTTTTTCCAGGGTTTCAAAGTTGTTTCAACATCCACAAATCAATCAATGTGATAAACTACATCAACAAAATAAATGATAAGAATCATATGATTGCATCAGTAGATACAGGAAAAGCATTTGACAAAACACAACATCCTTTAATGATAAAAATTCACAATTAACTGGATACAGAGGGAATGTACCTCAACATAAAAAAGGTGATATACAATATGCTCATAACTAACATTATATTCAATGGTGAAAGGCTTAAACCTTCTCTAAGATCAGGAACAAGACAAGGGTACCCACCTTTCCCACTTTTGTTCAACATAGTTTTGGAAGTCCTAGTCAGAGTAATAGGCAAAATAAATAAATAAATAAAAGTCCTCCAAATTGGAAAGGGAGAAGTAAAATTTCCCTCTTAATAAATGGTATGTATTGTATATGGATATTTCTAAAGACTACACACACACACACACACAAAGCTCAAACAAATTCATAAAGTTGCAAGACACAAAATCAATATACAAAAATTAGTTTTGCTTTTATACACTAACAAGGAACTCTGAGAAGTAGGTATTAAGAAAACAACCTCAAATAAAATTTTATCAAAACTAAAATACTTAGAGGCCTGAGTGGTATTCCATTGAATAAATATACCACATCTTTAACCATCATCAGTTGATGAACATCTGGGCTCTTTCCATAATTTGGCTACTGTTGATAGTGCTGCTATAAACATTAGAATAAAATCTTGCCATTTGCAACAACATGGATGGGGCTGGAGGGTCTTATGTTCAGTGATATAGTCAGTCAGAGAAAGAAAGATATCATATGTTTTCACACATATGTGGAAGTTGAGGAACTTAACAGAAGATCATGAGGGAATGAAAAGAAAAAAACAGTTACAAACAGAGAGGGAGGCAAACCATAAGAGACTCTTAAATACAGAGAATAAACTGAGGATTAATGTGGGGGTGGGATGGGGAAAATGGGTGATGGGCATTGAGGAAGGCACTTGTTGGGATGAGCATTGGGTGTTGTATGTAAGTGATGAATCATGGAAATCTACTCTCAAAGCCAAGAGCACACTGTATACACTGCATGTTAGCTAACTTGACAATAAACTATATTAAATAACAAATAAAATAAATAAATAAATAGTAAACATTAACAAAGAAATTGAAAGGGAAAAATATTTAAAATAACCCAGGAACTGACGATCTATATACAGAACTCTATACGATATTGATAAAATAAACTGGAGAAGACACAAATAAATGTAAGATATCACATAGAAGAATTAACACTGTCTTTTTCTTTAATTTTTTTTACATTTATTTATTTTTGAGAGACAAAGACAGAGCACAAGTGGGGGAGGGGCAGAGAGAGACTGAGACACAGAATCCAAAGCAGGTTCCAGGCTCTGAGCTGTCAGCACAGAGCCTGACGCGGGGCTTGAACTCACAAACTGAGATCATGACTCAAGCCGAAGCTGGACACTTAACCAACTGAGCCACCCAGATGCCCTGAATTAATATTGTTAAAATATCCATACAAATCAAAACAATTTACAGATTCAATGCAATCTCTATCAAAACTCCAAATGACAGTTTTTCACAGAACTAGAAAAGAAATCTTAAAATTTATCTGGAACCACAAAAAATCCCAAATAGCCAAAACAATCTTGAGAGAAACAAAGCCAGAGTCATCACATGTCTTGATTTAAAATTATGATACAAAGTTATAGTAAACAGACACTATGGCATCTGGCATAAAAACAGATACTCTGATCAATGAAACAAAATCAAGAGCCCAGAAATAATCCCATATATATATACCATATATACCACATATATATATATATATATACACACCATATATATATATATATGGTCAATTAATTTGTGATAAAGGAGTGAGAATAAACATTAGGGAAGGGATAGTCTCTTCAGTAAACAGTATAAAGAGAACGGAACAACCACATGAAATTAAACTGGACCTTTATCTTACACAGTGCCCAAAATCAGCTCAAAATAGTTTAAATGCCTAACTTTAACACCTGAAATTGTAAAACACCTAGAAGGAAACAGATGGAAAGATCTTTCACATCATTCTTAACAATTACTTTTTTTGGATTTGACACTAAAAACAATGGGGGCAAAATCAAAATCAAAGTGGGGCTACATCAAGCTAAAAACTTCTTAAAAGTAAGGGGAACCATGAACAAAATAAAAAAGCAATCTAACACGTGGAAGAAAATATTTGCAAATCATACATCTGATAAGGGGTTAATATCCAAAATATATAAAGATCTCATACAACTCAACAGCAAACAAAAATAAAAACAAAAAACAAAATCTGATTTAAAATTGGGCAGAAGGACTGAATAGACGTTTTTGCAAAGATGACATACAAATGGTCAGCAGGTACTTAAAAAGTAATCATTAATTATTAATGCAAATCAAAACCGTAATGAGGTAACACCATTAGAATAGTTATCCAAAAGAAAAAAAAAGATAAAATTGTTGGCAAAGATGTAGAGAGAAGGGAACCCTCATGCACTGTTGGTGGGAATGTAAATTGGTATAACTTCTATTGAAAACAATACAGAGCTTCCTCAGAAAAACTGAAAGAACTAGGGTATCATCCAGTATCCTACTTCAAGTATATACCTGAAGAAAATTCAAATATATGATGGAATATTACTCAGCCATAAAAAGAATGAAATCTTCTCATTTGCAGTGACATGGATGGAGCTGTAGAGTATTATACTAAGTGAAGTAATTAGTCAGAAAAAGACAAATGCCGTATGATTTTACTCATAGGTGGAATTTAAGAAACAGAACAAAACAAAGGGAAAACAAAAAGAGAAAGAGATGCAAACCAAGAAATAGACTCTTAACAATAGACAACAAATTGATGGTTACTAAGGAAGGTGGGAGTGTGTGGAGAGATTGGTGAAATGGATGATGGGGATTAAGGAGACATTTGTTGTGATGGGCACCAGGTTGTATGACAGTGTATATCATACATCTGAAATTGATACACTGTAGGTTAACTAACTGGACTTTAAATGACACTTAAGAAAATATAAAATAGAATATTGAAGATATGTCTCTTCTTCCACATTCACTGAAACATTAATGACAATAGTCAAGATATGGGTACAAATCATCTGTGAATGAATAAATGAATGTATAAGGAAATGTGATTATATATATATATATACACTAGAATATTATTCAACCATAAGAAACATGGAAATTCTGCCATTTGCAACAACCCAAATGGATCCTAAGGGCATTATGCCAAGTGAAATAGCTCAAAGAGAGAAAGATGGATACTGCATACTGCATGGTATCACTTATGTGTACAATGTGAAAGAAGAAAAGGGAGAAGGAGGAGGAGGAAAAGGAGGAGAAGAGGAAGAAGGAGAAGGAGAAGAAGAGGAGGAGGAGGAGGAAGGAGGAGGAGAAGGGGAAGAAGGAGAGGAAGAGGAAGAAGAAGTTGTTGTCAAACTCATAGAAACAGAGAAAGTAGAGAGTAGAAAGCCGATTGCCAGGATCAAGAGACAGGGAAAGGTTGGTAAAGAGTACAAACTTTCCGTTATAAGATAACTGAATTCTGAAGGGTGCCTGAGAAGCTCAGTTCGTTAAGCACCCTACTCTTGATTTCAGCTCAAGCTATCAGATCAAGCCCTGCTTCAGACTCCATGCTGGATGTGGAATCTACTTGTGATTCCCTCTCTCCCTTTTCCTCTCCCTCTCCTTTGCCAGCACTCTCATTTTCTCTCTCTTAAAAAAAAACAGATAAATAAGGTCTGAGAATCTGATATAAAACATGATGGCTATAGTTGATAAAATTGTATTATATAATTGAAATTAAAGTAGTAGACTTTAAATGTTCTCTCAAAATTGTATACACATATATACCTTTATGTATACACATATGGTTATATATATTGTGAAAGACATGGTAAAAATGAGGTATATCTGTTTCCTTATAGATTTCTAAAAATGTAATAGCTTGTGAAAAAATATGCATAATTTTGTATATAAAATGATACATTACTGTTTTGTTTCTTTCATGTATCTATGCAATAACATTATTCAGTACCATATTTTCCACATTTTGTTTTCCTAGCACATATAAATAAGTTATGTTATTCTATATTACTTTTAAAATAAAAATAACAGTTACCAAAATTTTAATAAAAACGAAACCATATAGAATTTTCCCATGGAACATTTAAATTTTTTTATGTTTTATTTATTTCTAGGAGAGAGAGAGAGACAGTGTGAGCAGGGGAGGGTCAGAGAGAGAGGGAGACACAGACTGAAACAGGCTCCAGGCTCTGAGCTGGCAGTCAGCACAGAGCCCGACGCGGGGCTCGAACCCACGAACCGCGAGATCATGACCTAAGCGAAAGTCGGACGCTTAACCAACTAAGCCACCCAGGCCCTCCCCCATGGAACATTTAAAATAATTTGTTAACTGCATCATCTGTTAGGCACCAATTAAGAAATACATACTTTGCTTCTTCTGCAGCTGCTCTGTTATTGTGATGTAGTAAGGGTTCTTGGGCGATAAATTTGTAAGTCTTTCTATAATTGAAAATATCTTTGTTTTACCCAATAGTGGACATAATTTACCTGGGAACACAATTCTGGTTTCAAAATATTTTTCCTCAAATTTTGAAAGCTTTGTTTTAAATGTTTTTCTTTACTATTAAATAATTATGTTATTAAGTTAAAAATAATTACTATTATTATCAATGTTAAGGTATCTGGAGCATATTCAATTTCCATTAATTTATAGATAATCTACATTTTTACCTCAGAAGGTATTTTTCTTTCCATTTTGACTATTTTTATTTTTAAATACTTTTTTATTTTATTTTTAAGTTATTTTTTTATTTTTGTGAGAGAGTAAATGAACATGAGTGGGGGAGGGGCAAAGAGTGAGGGAAAGAGAGAATCTCAAGCAGGCTTCAAAGTGTCAGAGCAGAGCCTATCTTGGGGCTTGATCTCACGAACCATGAGATCATGACCTAAGCTGAAATCAAGAGTCAGATACAACTGACTGAGCCAACCAGGCACCCCTAAATACATGTTTTTTAATGGAAAGTATTGAGTATTACTTAATTGCATTTTATAAGGATATGTGCAATTTTGGGTCTTTTATTTTTGCACTGTATTGCGTACTTAGTAGGGCTTTTCCAATTACACAACATATGAAAGCAAATTTGAACATGATAATTATATGATATTTTTGTGTTAAGATTATGTCTGGCTAGAAAGAAAAATTCCTGGTTATGGAGAAACTTAAGAATCATTCTAAGTAATCTGAAAGAAAATACTGTTTTAGAGTAGGAGTGTTAGATTTGAAAAGTATTGGTTTAAGATATTCTGAGGATGGTGTATTCTGAACATCTGGAATGTAGTTTATTTAAATCTTTAATCTTTTTGGGTTCAAACACCTTTAAGTAGCAGAACTAATCTATAGTTTCTCTTCTTTGGAGATATGTCAAAACCTATACACAGATTTCAGAATTCTATTGTAGTAGTACATACAGTTCACCTTCCCAAATTACCCAAATATGTGATTCATAGAATAATAATATTATAATGGAGGAACATATAAAATGGGTATATTAAGAGAAAGATACACATGCATTGATAAGCGATTGGTTGTAGGTTTCAACTATAAGAGAACTGAATGGAAATACAAGATAAGAAATAGAGAATTATCTTTTCCATTTGTCCATATCTGACTCTGTTTGAGATTGCTGCAAAGACCAAAAAAGAAAACTAAAATGACAATCTCTTTATAGAAATGAATTCTAGTTTCAATATCCTGGAAAAATATCTTGTTATATTTTTAAGACATTAAGAGGTACTTAGGTACTTTTGTCCTGAAAACAGATAATTGATCCTATGTGTTCCCAAACTTGATGGTCAAAGAAAACACTTGAAAGTTCGTAATTTCAAATATAACAAATTATTTTTAGTTTTATATGATGTAGACTATTGAATTATCTTTCTATATAGACTGAGCTACCTTGGAAGAACTATCCAATTGTCCTTAATTTATTCAGGTATTCATTTTTTCATTGCCAGGACTATGCTGGAGATACAGAAAGTACTAAGATGGATTTGATCCTTCCCATTTTCAGTCCAGGAAACAAATAGGAGTAAAGACCTCTGACAGGAACGACCCTGGGGATATAACCTATTCTAGCCAAAAGTTGTTCTGGGAATACAGCTTTGAGAAAGAAAGATAACAGCATTAGCTCTTAAGTTGTTCACAGTCCTGTAGTGGAAAGCAAAGAATCTTCTTGAGTTTGGTTGTCTGAGCAACTCTACAGTTCCAAGTTCAGATTAAAAAAAAAAAAAAAACTATGTATAAAAACTTAAAAATGAGAGTCTCCTGGGTGGCTCAGTCAGTTAAGCGTCCGACTTCAACTCAGGTCATGATCTCGCAGTTCATGGGTTCGAGTCCCACATCGGGCCCTGTGCTGATAGCTCAGAGCTTGGAACCTGCTTCGTATTCTGTGTCTCCCTCTCTCTCTGCCCCTCTCCCTCTCATGCTCTGTCTCTGTATCTCAAAAAATAAATAAACATTAAAAAAAGACTTAAAAACGCATATAAATATAAGATAGCTTTATCCAAGAAATGTGCCTTTTCAAAACAAGATCTTGAGTTGAGTTGCCTAGAAAATCGTTACTTGTTTTGGGGAATGGGAATGAATGTGTGAGTGGTCACATGATACACTGCTTTCTGTGCCCAGTTAACAAATCACAGCAACGAGTCATGCAGGAAGGCATTCTCTCTACTTCTGCACATTACCCAGGACTGCTCTGACACCTTGAAGATAGGTTGCGTGGGGAATGTCAGGAGATAAAACTCTTTTAATGAACCTTGGTGTTCTCTTGTTCACTGATAGGATGTTTCCTTTAAAATGGTCTCTTGAACAGAGAAAGCACAAGAAGGGTACCATATGGCTATGACAGCTGGAAAACTATTTGTAAAGTATAACCAGGTTTCCAGTTTCACATTAAAAATAAGAATGGGCAATACTGCAGAAGGTAGCGGAAGTGGTACGGGTGAAGGTGAGGTCATGAAGAGTTAGGGTGATTTCATTTGTGACCACAGGTGGAAGCATCCGCTATCATTTAGCTCTGTGTCCATATATTAATATCTTCACAAACATGTTTACGTGTGTATATGTTAATATCCTCACAGATATAGGCTTATGTGTACATATATCATCAAGACCTTCATCAATACAAGTCTCCTGTATACAGGTCCTTAAGTACATTTCATGCCTTCCCTTTGAGACTGACATAACTAGAAACCCACTCCATAATAATTAATTGTTTACAGAAATCATATTAAGGAAATAATTGTCATATAGATAGGTCAAGAGAAGAGGTTCATGCTTCATATAAGAGTAATTTAGAATGCAATATGAGCAAAATTGAGATTTGATTGAATAAATAAACTAGAACATAAATCATTGAGCTTATTCAAGGATAATATTTCAATTTTCAACCTATCCCAACACCGATTTCATATGAATCCAACCATTAAAAAGGCCCCTTACTGTTGACCAGAATGAATTTCAGCCTCCCAAAGCTACCCATTACATAAAAGTAGTTTTATACTAAAGAGAAGAGATACTTTTATAGAGTAAAATAACCATAAAATGAATGAAGGTATTTCAAGGATATTAGATATTTGTGAAGTAGTTATGTATAAAAATGTTCCATTAGGAATAAAGATCAAATGTTTTCTATAGAAAATAATGATGAGATTTAATATTGGAGGTGTCATCTATGAAGACCACAGGGTTATTGTGAGAAATAACATTTAACCTTTATCTTGTGGCTGATGGAGGTCAATGCAGTACTTTATTATCAACATTGGCAGGTGATTTATTACCACTGTTTCTACTCCAGTAAAGCCACATTAGGCTGTGCTCAATATATCATTTGTTATCTTCAACCCCCCCTGCACACTCTGCATGCATAATCTCTTTGTTCTAGCAAATTTTAAACATAGAAGAGTAAATATTTAAGTAATTATTCCAGATTCATCAGAAACTGTGGAGGTAAGCTCAGCTAGCTAAATAGATTATGCCAGACAATGTCTGACGTAATCATAAAGTTCTGGCTTCAGGAAGAGTGATGGTTATACATCTGAAACATCGGCTATGCATAATGGTGCATTAGTGTAGATACAGCAGTGACAGAGAATAAATCACAGGCACACTTTCAGATGGGAATAAAATTCTGTGAAATGAATTCAGGTCAGAGAGCTTTCAACAGTTTCTGTTTTCAGAACTTACCACCTAAAAAAAATCAAATTGTCTGAGATAGCTTAGCAGATGCACTGAAAATGGTTTCCTTATCTTTCAACTAGTTTGACTATTTGACAATATTGTGAAAGCAAATTTAAGAATATAAAAATAGTTCTAGTTTCTAATATTCTTAATGAGTATTTGAATCTTTGCAAATATAATTTTTGTGTCAGTAAAATATGGCTAACAATCCCCACTCTTAAATCAAGAATGAACTTGTTTCCATAAATTTTCCATTCAACCAACGATCATAAGTATTAACTGAACTTATAAAGTACTGGAGAAAGATTTTTCTCTGTGTGGTGACTTATTCTGTGAGAAAGATTCTGAATCTCCTTACTTACTCACCTCTCTCTCTCTTTATTCACTCTGCCCATGGGAGATGGAGTAATTTATATGATTGGTAAATTTGAAAATAATCATCTTTCCTAGTCTGTGTCTTTACCTTGATAGTAAGCAAGTCTACAGAGATAATCCATTCTTTGCTATTTCTTCAGGGGTAGTGCTACTCTACACCACTGTGACTGGGTTGGTAACTATTAGTTATGGTATATGATATTAAGAATCTTATTATTGGGGGAGGGAGGCAAGATGGCGGAGAAGTAGGGAGCTCTGTACATTTCGCTCACCCCCATCTGTCAAACAGAGAAGGCTTGAAGCTATAGGACACTGAACTGCAGGAGTTTGGGAGAAAAAGACACAGAGTCCACTAAGGAGACAAACTTATAGGTGCATGAGTGCGAACTGGGGGAGATAAAAATCGGCTGGACCTGGAGACACAGAGGGAGGGGAGCGAACTCACTTTGTAGAGAGCCACAGAGAGTTGAGGGGAAGAGAAAGAGCGGCTGAAGCTGCTCGTAGAACTGATCGTGGAGAAGAGGAAAACCCCAGCTTGGGACAGAGAGGGATCCTATTTCTAGCTGTGGTGCTGACTTTGGGCTCGGTGTCCCAGTCCCAGGTGGCGCCAGGAGAAACTGCTCCACTGCTCTCCTGGTTCAATCCCCAACTGGGAAGCAGCCTGGCCTGAAACTACTCTGCTGCTCTCCCAGCTGAATACCCATCTGGGAAGCAGCCCGGCCAGTGTGATTATATTTCAGGTGGTATCAATAAAGCACATGGACTAAGACTTGGAAACAAGACAGGGCTTCAGATACAGACAGGGCCTACCTTGGCTATAGCCACAGAACAGGGAGATCAAACCCAAAAGAGTGATTTGCAATGCTTGTTTCCAGAAGGGACAGGGGAGCTGCCATTTTTCTCCCCACAACCACCAAGGAGGGACCTCAGGGAGTAGCCTGCAGGACGCAGTGGAGGCTAAGACCTGCCTACACCAAACCACGCCCATCCCCACTAGAGAACTGCTTTTACTTTTGTATAGAGCCTGGGGCAAGACCAACACGGATGCACTGCCATGATTAATTCTAGATCAATTCTTTCTATTCAGATATATTTTCCTTTGTCTCATTCGTATCCCTCCCCTCTGTTGGACTGGGCACACTGGTCATTGGTTTCTTTAAATGCCTGGTCATTTCTCTTCCAATTTTCCTTCCTCCCTGCCCTGTCATTTCTATCTTTGTATAAGCTCTTCCATCAGCACTGCATACACCCGGCTCTTTATTTGTAGCTGGGAATTCTGGTTTTATGCTTTTAGACTGTCCTTTGTCTTTTGGGATTTTTTTTCTTCCTGTTCTTTTCTTCTTTTTTATAATTCTCTTTATTTTTATTTTTGTTATTTGTTTTTCCTCCTTCCTCTTTTTTACCCTTTCTTTTTTTCTGCTTTTCTTTTTCTTTTTCCCTTTTGGTTTGCGTGTTTGTTGGATTTGTCTGTGCGTTTCTGTGTTTTTTGTGCCCTGTGTGTTTGTCTGTCTGTCTTCTTTTCCAGGGCTACCTCAAGAAACAAGCCAAAGTACACATGGTGGAGAGTCCCAAAAACCACTACAAGTAGGGAAATAAAATAAACAAAGTCTCCACAAGAGAGACGAAGAGACACCATTAAAAGAACACTTCCTGAACAGACACGCTCTGGACAGTCAATGAGCCTTCTTGAATACAGCAGGACTCTCAGGTGCAGTGTGCATAACAAGATTTTAAAACTGACAAGAGACAGAAAGCTAACCAAAATGATGAAACAGAAGGACTCTCCTCTAAGGAAATTCCAGGAAGAAATGACACTAAAGAACTGCTCAACACAGATATAAACAACATAACTGAACACGAATATAGAACAATAGTCATAAAATTAATCTCTGGGCTTGAAAAATCATGGAAGACATCAAAGAAACTATTGCTACAAAGACTGTGGAGCTTAAAAATAGTTGTGATGAATTAAAAAATGCTATAAATGAGATGCATAATAAAATGGAGGCGTTCAATGCACGTATTGAAGAGGCAGAGAGGAGGGTAGATGAATTAGAAGACACAATTATAGAAAAAGAGGAAGCTGAGAAAAAGAGAAATAAACTGATCCAGGAGCACAAAAGGAGAGTTCAAGAGCTGAGTGATACAATAAAACAGAACAATATCTGCATCATAGGAATTCCAGAAGAAGAAGAGAGATGGAAAGGCACTGAAGAAGTACCTGAACAATTATAGCAGAGAACTTCCCCAATCTGGGGAAGGAAACAGACATTGAAATCCAAGAGGCACAAAGAAATCCCCTCAGACATAATTTGAATTGATCTTCTGCACAACATGTCATAGTGAAACTGGCAAAATATAAGGACAAAGACAGAATTCTGAAACCAGTTAGCGATAAAAGGGCCCTAACATACAAAGTGAAACTTATCAGAATGGTTACAGACCTATCTACTGAAACTTGGCAGGCCAGAAAGGAATGGCAGGGAATCTTCAATGTGATGAATAGAAAAAATATGCAGCCAAGAATCCTCTATCCAGCAAGCCTGTCATTCAGAATAGAAGGAGAGATATAAGTCTTCCCAAATAAACAAAAATTGAAAGAATTTGTCACCACTAAACCAGCCTTACAAGATATCCCGAGGAAGCCTCTATGAGGGAAATGTTGCAAAGAACACAAGGTATCAGAGACACCACTACAAGCAAGAATCCTACTAAGAACACAATGATTCTAAACCCATATTATTCAATAATAGCACTGACTGTAAATGGACTAAATGTTCCAATCAAAAGACATAGGGTATTAGAATGGATAAAAAAACAAAATACATCTATTTGCTGTCTACAAGAGCCTCATTTTAGACCTGAGGACACCTTCAGATTGAAAGTAAAGGGATGGAGAAATATCTATCATGCTACTGGAAGTCAAAAGAAAGCCAGAGTAGCCATACTTATATCAGACAAACTGGACTTTAAAGTAAAGGCAGTAACAAGGAATGAAGAAGGACATTATATAATAATTACAGGGTCTATTTATCAGGAAGAACTAGCAATTACAAATGTCTATGCACTGAATTCAGGAACATCCAAATACATAAAACAATCACAAACAAAAACAATTTTATTGAAAAGAATGTGCTTATAGCAGGGGACTTTAATATTCCACTTAAACAATGGATAGATCAACTAGACAGAAAATTACTAAAGAAACAATGGACCTGAACGACACATTGGACCAGGTGGACTTGACAGATATAATATAGACTTCTCCATCCTGAGGCTATGGAATTCACTTTCTTCTCAAGTGTGCATGCCACATTCTCCAAGAGAGCTCTTATAATGGGTCATAATGCAGCCGTCAATAAATACAAAAGAACTGAGATCATACCATGCATACTTTCAGATCACAATGCTATGAAATTTGAAATCAACCATAGGAAAAAGTCTGGAAAACCTCTAAAAACATGGAGGTTAAAGAACACCCTACTAAAGAATGAAAGGGCCAAACAGGCAACGAGAGAAGAAATTTAAAAATATATGGAAACAAATGAAAATGAAAATATAACAATCCAAACCCCATGGAATGTGGAAAAGGCAGTCCGAAGAGGAAAGTACATTGCACTCCAGGCCTATTTCAACAAATTAGAAAAAGTGCAAATACAAAATCTAACAGTGCACTTAAAGGAACTAGAGGCAGAGCATCGAGAGCACCCCAAACACAGTAGGAGAAGAGAAATAATAAAAATCAGAGCAGAAATAAACAGTATAGAATCCAAAAAAAAAAAAAAAAAACAAAACAGTTGAACCGATCAATGAAAACAAGAGTTGTGTTTTTTTTTTGAAAAAATAAACAAAATTGATAAACTTCTAGCCAGGTTTCTTGAAAAGAAAAGAGAATGCACCCAAATAGACAAAATCATGAATGAAAACGGACTTATTACAACCAACCCCTGAGAAATACAAGCAATCATCAGGGAATACTATGAAAAATTATATGCCAACAAACTGGACAACTTAGGATAAATGGACAAATTCTTAAACACATATGCACTACCAAAATTCACACGGGAAGAGACAGAAAATCTGAACCGACCCATAACTGAAGAAATTGAATCAGTTATCAAAAATCTCCCAACAAATAAGAGTTCTGGGCCAGATGGCTTCCCTGGGATTCTACCAAATATTTAATAAAGAGAGTTAATACACATTCTTCTCAAGCTATTACAAAAAAGAGAAATGGAAGGAAAACTTCCAGACTCATTCTATGAAGCCAGCATCACTCTGATTCCCAAGCCAGACAGAGACCCAGCAAAAAAAGAGAATTACAAGCTAATATCCTTGATGAATACGGATGCAAAAATCCTCAACAAGATACTTGCAAATCGAATGCAACGGCACATAAAAAAAATTATCCACCATGATCAATTCGGATTCATTCCTGGGTTTCAGGGCTGGTTCAACATTCGCAAATCAATCAATGTGATACATCACATTAACAAAAGAAAAGATAAAAACCATATGATCCTGTCAATAGATGCAGAAAAAGCATTCGACAAAATACAGCATCCCTTCTTAATAAAGACCATCGAGAAAGTCAGGATAGAAGGAACTTACGTAAAGATAATAAAAGCCATTTATGAGAAGCCCTCAGCTAACATCATCCTCAATGGGGAAAATCTGAGAGCTTTCCCCCTGAGATCAGGAACACGACAGGGATGTCCGCACTCACCACTGTTTAACATAGTACTGGAAGTCCTAGCATCAGCCATCAGACAACAAAAGGAAATAAAAGCCATCAGAATTGGCAAAGAAGAAGTTAAACCTTCACTTTTCGCAGATGACATGATACTCTACATAGAAAACCCAAGAAATTCCACCAGAAGCCTACTAGAACTGATCCATGAACTCAGCAAAGTTGCAGGGTACAAAATCAACGTACAGAAATCGGTTGCATTTTTATACACCAATAATGAAGCAACATAAAGAGAAATCAAGAAACTGATCCCATTCACAATTGCACAACAAAACCATAAAATACCTAGGAATAATCCTAACCAAAGATGTAAAAGATCTGTATGATGAAAACTATAGAAAACTTATGAAGGAAACTGAAGAAGAAACAAAGAAATGGAAAAACATTCAATGCTAATGGATCGTAAGAATAAATATTGTCAAAATGTCATTACTACCCAAAGCATACATTCAATGCAATCCCAATCAAAATTGCAACCAGCATTTTTCTCAAAGCTAGAAAAAACTCTCCTAAAATTTGTGTGGAACCACAAAAGAGCCTGAATAGTAAAAGCAATATTGAAGAAGAAAACCAAAATGGGAGGCATCACCATCCCAGACTTTAGCCTTTACTACAAAGAGTTGTTCTATTTCTAACTTTTTGGTAAACCTCCATACTGTTTTCCAGAGTAGATACACCAGTTTGCATTGCCACCAAAAATGTAAAAGTGTTCCCCTTTTCTACATATTATATCTGGCTTTGTTAATTTTAGTTATTCTGATTGGTGTGAGATGGTATCTCATTGTGATTTGGATTTGTATTTCCCCGATGATGAGTGATGTTGAGCATCTTTTCATGTGTGTGTTGGCCATCTGTATGTCTTCTTTGGGAAAAAAATGTCTATCCTTCTGCCAATATTTTAGTTGGATTATATGTATTTTGAGTGTTGAATTTTATATGTTCATTATAGATTTTGGATACTAATCCCTTATCAGATATGTCATTTGTTAATATATTCTCCTATTCTATACATTGCCTTGTATTTTGTTTATTGTTTCCTTCATTGTGGAGAAGCTTTTTATTTTGATGAGGTCCCAATAGTGTATGTGTGCTTTGTTTCCCTTGCCTAAGAAGACATGTCCAGTACAAAGTTGCTACAGCCAATATCAAAGACATTGCTTCCTGTATTCTCCTCTAGGATTTTAATGGATTCTTGTTTCACATTTAACTCTCTCACCCATTTTGAATGTTTTTTTGTGTGTGGTGTATGAAAGTGGTCCAGGTTCATTCTTCTGCATATTGCTGTCCACTTTTCCAAACACCATTTATTGAAAAGATTTTTTTCCCCCATTGGATATTCTTTCGTGCTTTGTTAAAGATTAGTTGACTTAATAGCTGTGGGTTCATTTTTCTTCTTTTTTTTAAAAAAGAGGAACCTTGGGAGGTTTTCATGTTTTTTTTTTAAATTTTTAAAAGTTTTAATTAATTTAATTTAATTTATTATTTATTTATTTATGTATTTATTTATTTATTTATTTATTTATTTATTTATTTATTTAAGACAGAGTGTGGGCAGGTTAGGGGCAGAGAGAGAAGGAGACACAGAATCCAAGGCAGGTTCCAGGCTCTGAGCTGTCAGTACAGAGATCCGAAGCAGGGCTCAAACCCATGAACCGTGATATGACCTGAGGCAAAATTGGAAGCTTATCCAACTGAGCCACCCAGGTAACCCCATTTCTGGGTTTCTATTCTGCACCATTGATCTATGTGTCATTTTGGTGTGTGCGTCAGCACCATACTGTCTTGATCATGACATCTTTGTAATATAACTTGAAGTCTGATATTGTTTGCCTTCAGTTTTGCTTTTCTTTTTCAAGATTACTTTGGCTATTAATTTCTTTTGTGGTTCCACACAACTTTTAGAATTGTTTTAGCTCTGTAAAAAATGCTGGTGGTATTTTGATAGGGATTGCATTACATGTGTAGATTGCATTGTGTAGTATAGACCCTTTGACAATATTTGTTCTTCTACTCCATGATCGTGGAATACTTTTCCATTTCTTTGCATCATTCTCCGTTTCTTTCAGCAGTGTTTTATAGTTTTCAGAGTACAGATCTTTTACCTCTGTGGTTAGGTTTATTGTTAGGTATTTTATGGCTTTGTTGCAATTATAAATGGGATTGATTCCTTGATTTCTCTTCCTTCTGCCTCATTATTGGTGAGTCCTAGCCAAAGCAATCAGACAACACAAAGAAAGAAGTTATCTAAATTGACAAGGAAGAATTCAAATTTTCTTATTTGCAGATGTCATGATACTCTGTATAGAAAACCTAAAAGACTCTCTCAAAAAATTGTTAGAACTTATACATGAATTCAGTAAGGTTGCAGGATACAAAATCATTATTGGTTTTATAAATAATTTAGTTTTCCAACCTGTTTAGAATTGTAATGGAATAGTTTTGTTTTCCATCTACTACTTGTTTTATTTCTCATAACTCAGTTGGACAGTTTAGCGGGGTGCTATTTATTGAAAATGCTTAGTAATTCCAATATGTCTTACAGATTAAAAAAATAGACTCCTTTTTTTACCTTTCTATTTTGAGCAGCTCATTTTTCTGGGATTCCATATGATTGTCTACCTTTAGAATGAAAATCACTAAAGCTTGAATTAATTTCATTCATTAAAAGAAAGTAATAAGCATGTATTTCCTAAAATTAATCATCATGAATAAACATTTGTTAATGTCTGTCATGTATATGCCAAACATTCTAAGTGCTTTTGAGTAAAGAACTAAAAGTTGTGATTGGAACCAGAAATAAACACAAAGATAAACAAATGGATAAACCAATAAGGGAGAAAACATGGAGGTGATATTCATTCAATCAATAAATAAGTCTGGAGGTGTTATAATAAATAAGACCTGGATGATATGATAAGAACAAAGAGATATATAATTTAATCGATTATAACTGGAACTAAATGATTCCTGTACTACATATTTCAATTTTGAAAAGCAATCTTCTTGAACCTACTTTTTATCAATAATAACATTATGCAAACAACTTTTAAGTCATAGAAAAGTTGGATTTTTCTTAATAATGTATGTAAAATACTAACTCATATTAAGGGCTCAGTATGTGTTGTTTTATTTTTTTTAGCTCTCTCCAAACTTTCCTAAGATCTGTTTGGGAAGGCTGTCATATAAAGAGATAATGGGTACAGAGAGACAGGTACAGAATAGGAAATGAAAGGAAATAAAAGTACTTTAAGTACATACTGTTAAATAAAATATTCTAACAAGCATAAAGAGGTTATGTATAAATGCCAGGAAATTGTTGTTGAACCTCAGTTAGCTAGGAAAATTTGCTGAATGATATATATTTTGCCTTAATTTTTTTTCCTCTGGGTGCATCTGTGTGCGTACATCTGTATGTATGTGGATATGAATATAAAAAAAGATATAGACTAGGAAACAGGAGATATGTTTCTAAAATATGAAATAATGGGATAATGTGGATAAAAAATAGACATGTCAAATAAGGCTATTGGTATGGAAGTTACAGAAGTCTGGGACTCACTGAAGAGTTAGGTGGAAATAAATACAATTTGAAGTAAGGCAGATACTTCTTATCCTCACATGAAACATATAATCTACTACTTGGATGATGGTTTATTTACATGATGGGTAAAACTAATATGATAGTATTGAGTGAATGAAGAAGGCAAGTTAAGAGCAGAAATACAAATAAGTCTATATATTTTAATTTAGAGAATATAACTAATATGGCCAAGTTAAGTATGTGTGCTAAATATGAATAATAAATCAGAATATCTTCAGTTTCAACTGTGTTAACTTGCATGACTAGATACAGAGACTGTAGTCGCATTATTCAACTCTCTCACAATAATACATATTGGTAATCTTATTTAAATATTTGTAACTCAAATAATAAACACATATACCACAGATATGGAAATACATATATATATGCAAATTGATTTTAAAAAGAAATTGTCATCAATATATATCATTTAAAAATATAGTAAGAATTGAAAGTATTCATTGCTCCAAGAAGGGTAAACTTGAATAGCCTACTATCGACATTAATCCCGCTTACTTACGTGTGACATATGCAAGAACACAGAAAAGTCACATAAGCCACAGAGATTCCAGAAATGCAAGAAAGTTTATCAACTGGGACCACAAACTGATGGATTCATATTGTATTTCTACGGAATAACTTCCCTATTCTAATACAAAGATAAAGTGTGGCCTTTGAAATGCCAACTTTCAGAAATCCAGGGCGTCAACTCT
Organism: Crocuta crocuta; assembly: GCF_008692635.1. NCBI lineage: Eukaryota > Metazoa > Chordata > Mammalia > Carnivora > Hyaenidae > Crocuta > Crocuta crocuta. The sequence goes on along the minus strand of NW_027528818.1, from coordinate 8,026,417 downwards.
AGATGCTCGTCAACCAAAATTAGGGATATGTTACTTTGCTTAGGTGGGAGTAATTTAGGGAAAAAATAAGCGAGCCTAGTTTAGGAGGTCACAAGAAAGTCAAAGGTGTGTACACAGAAAAAGGACTGAACCATAGCAATTTCTCACTGCATTGTTTGTGCCCCTATGTATTAAGTGTTACAAGTCCTGAGACTATTGACTATAGAAAGGGCTCTGAATAGCCCAGGATTCACATAAGTTTTTTGGTACTGTGTTTTTATTCTTCTATGTTGTAATTTATATCCTATGTTAGCTAGCTGAATTCCCTCAGGTATACTATGTTAACCATTTTAATATGTAAATATTTCTTTTATTTTTCTTTTGAGAGAGGGCATGAGAGTGCGGGTGGGGGGAAGGCAGAGAAAGAGGAAGAAAGAGAATCTTAAGCAGGCTAGAAGCCCAGGGTAGAGCCAGATACAGGGCTCAATCTCATGACCATGAGATCATGACCTGAGATGAAATCAAGAATTGGACACNTTACCAAAAAAAAAAAAAAAAGAATTGAACACTTAACTGACTGAGCCACCAGGTGCCTCTAAATATTTCCATATGCTTTTATATATAAGATTTTCAAATTGTGCTATTTTATGTATTAATTTCTCTAAAGATTATTTCATTCCAAAAGAATACTACTAATAATGAAATTATATGCCTCTGGCCAGGATGGATTAACAGTGTGGGGATGGTCCCTCCTGCTTGAAACAACCAGAAAATGAACGACATAAAACAATGTCTTGCAAAGACATTGGAAATCAGGCAACAAAGGATATTGATCCCTGAGAGATGGGAAACAAATGAGGTGATCCATACAATTAGCTCAATTTATTTCCTTGAAAGAGTTTCAATTCTGCTGCATAGGGAAGACAAACCAAGGAAAAGCCTGACCAACTTCATGGGTTGAGATGGAGCAGAGAATATGTAGAGAAAAAGGAGGCCAGATTTTGTAGGACAAAGAATAAGAGGAGAGATCTTTACAGAGGGGTAAGTACAGAGATTGTTCTGGGATACTCAGGTGCACATGCCTATGGGGAAAGACCTTTAGCCAAAGAACCACACACACAAAAAAAATTAGAGGTAACAGTGCCTGGCACACATACACAACACTGGTAAAAGCTTCTATTCTACTATCAAATTGGGAAACCTCAGTATTCATGGAACAATGTGCAGAGAATGCAGATCCTCTTCCCTCATTTGTGTGGAAATAATGAAGTCAAGACTTAGCACTATTCTGGGTGTGCCCAACAAATCCTAAACATAAGACACAAAAGGATCAAACTTTCACCAATAGCTTAAATACATCTCAGAAAGAAAGCTCAAGAATATTTATAAAAGTACAAAAATATCCAGCTTACAAAAAAGTAAAATCCTCAATGCCTGCCATTGCATCAAATCAAGAAGTTAGCAAAAATAGAAGAAAAAAAAGGTAGGAAAGACAGAGCCCAAATAAGGAGGAAAATTAATGAATAGATACCGAGAACAGACATATAAGTAAACATCATAGAGAAGATGAGTCTGTGTGGATTTTTAGCACGGTTCCCTTACCCAGGTAGCATGATGGGCAGAAAGGGCTTCTCTGAATACTTCCTGATCTTTTCTATAGACTCCTGAGGAGTACTTGGAGAAAAGCTTGTAAAGGGATTTGAACTTCTTAGCCTCTCTGTAATCATTAATGACTTTACTCCCTCACCCTAGGTCATAGTCCAATTTTAGCAGTTTACTAAAAATGTCTAGTTAATTCTTTTTACTAGCTTAAATAGTAGTCTATAGCTTGTAAGCAAGCAGAGGCTAGGATCTTGTTTCTCTCTGTAGGCCTCTGTCTACATTTTAGTTTAGTCATGGAACTGTTCAGGTGAGAACATTTAAGTCATCACAGAAAGACAAGTGTTTCTCTGTACTGATTGGTGAGAGCAATTTCTCCTGGGGGTTTTAATTAGCATACTGAGTTTTAAATTGTTTTTTTTCCTACTTTGTATTTTGACTCTAACAGACTAAAGGTATGACTATTTCTGTGATGCCAACCTCAAACTTTAGAAGTCTTGTGTTAGTCATTCAGGAATCTACAAATTAATTATGCCATTTTAATTTTAACCTCTCTCCCAAATTAATAATAGTACTTTATATGGATCATTAGGATTAATAATTGGTTGGTTACTTTTAAAGAGTAGAACTGACATTAGTTGAAATTTATTTTTTTCTTTTCTAGATAGGTTTCATGGCATGAGATTCACCTTTAACTCTGTTTTGTTTGGGGAACTAATAATGAGAATACAGGATAATAACTACTTTCCTATATGTACTTGCATGTAAAGAAGTGTTTGCAATACATATGGAAGTTGTATTACTGTTAATTCAATACACCAAACAAATTTGTTTATTTTTCAATGCAAAGCTATGTGATCCAACTTCTTTCAGGGACTTTCTAATTGAATAAAAGAATGAGTGGAGAGGTGGGAATTAAATACAATGGCCTAAGTTTACTTATAACTCATGGTTTATTTACACATAATGTTGTTTGATAGCATTTTATTTTAATTATGTTAATTAGTACTATTGACTTTAGCACTTACTAAATGTGTTTAACAATGAACAATTCACTTGACAGTTCAGAATCTGAATTGCTCCCTAATAAGATGGACAAAATAATTCCCACTTAAAAAAAAATTTTTTTTTTAATTTATTTCTGAGAGAGAGAGAGGGAAAGAGCATGAGCAGAGGAGGGTCAGAGATAGAGGGAGACACAGAATCTGAAGCAGGCTTCATGCTCTGAGCTAGCTGTCAGCATAGAGCCCGACGCGGGGCTCAAACCCACGAACTGTGAGATCATGACCTGAGACGAAGTTGGACGCTTAACCGACTGAGCCACCCAGGTGCCCCACTAATCCCCACTTCAAGAGTCATTGTGAGGCTTGAGATGTTGAGTGGAAATACTTTCTAGTGTATAATGTTTTCTGTAAATATAAGGCATGATTATTATGTATTTTCATTGATTTCCCTCTGTTGGGGACTCTGTTCAAGATACTCATTTGAATACCTCAATAAATTTATTTTAATTCTTCATGTACTAAGGTCCATCTATATCACAACCTACATCTTTATTAAAGGGAAATAATTTCATTCTCAAATAATTCAAGTAAAACTTCTCCACTCAGAATAGCTTTGGTATTATTGGAAATTTTTCTGATGCATATGGTACATATTGCCTCTTAGAGTTCAAAATGAGTGTACTTGGGTAAGGATCAAGATTTTTATTAATAAATGAACTGACAAAATGGATAAATATTATACAATTGACAGAATCTGTAACAAGAATCAGAGAAACTTATTTCTAATCCTAGCTCTACCACTATCACACTTGGTTATTTGGTTGGATATGTAATTTAGAGTTAGTTTCTTTATCTTTTTGGTAATTATTAAGGTATCTCAGAGTTTTTAAAAGAATATAATGTAAATTATATATGCACCTATGTTAAAATGGCCTATGAAATGAGACAAGGTTTTTCCTTTATTTTGTTTACTTTTAACTGAGAGTATCTTTAAGAGAAAAAAGTTCTATTTTTTATTAAACTTTAATGCCAGATCACTAACATCTGAAAAGGTATACATGTTTAATGTATAACTTGACAAGTTTGGAGATAAGCATACTCCTATGACACCATCACCACAATCCTTATCACAAACACATCCATCACCTCCAAGAGTTTCCCCAGCCCTCTTCATTGTTTTCTCTGGAGGGGGGGGGACAGGATGGGTAGATAAGAACACTTTAACATAAGATCAACCTTCTTAGCAATATTTTAAGTATACAATACAGTTTTGTTAACAGTAACCACTATGCTCTATAATAAATCTCTAGGACTTATTTCTTGTATAACTAAAACTTTGTGTCCTTTCTCTAGTATTTCACTGCTTCCTTCTCCCCCTGATTATCACCATTCTACTTTTCTGCTTCTGTGAGTCAACCATTTAGATTTCTCATATAAGTAGTATCATGTAGCATTTGTATTTCTGTGTCTGACTTATTTCACTTACCATAATGTTCTCTAGGCTCATTTATGTTGTCATAAATGGTAGGATTTCTTTCTTTTTTTTCAAGATTGAATAATATTCAATTGTATGTCTACACCAAAATTTCTTTATCCATTCATTGGTCAATGGAGATTTAGGTCAAACCCATGTATTGGCTACTGTGAATAATGCTACAATAAACATGGGAGTGCACATACTAATTTTCATTTTCTTTGGATTTATATACAGAAAAGAAATCCTGGACCATATGATAATTTTGTTTTCAAGTTTCTGAGGAACCTCCACACTGTTTTCAGAGTGATTTCATTAATTTACATTCCCATCAACAGTGTACAAGGATTACCTTTTGTCTACATCCTTGCCAAGACTTTTTTTTAAAATATATAATAGTCATCCTAACAGGTGTGGGGTTTGAGTACAATTAGTTTATTAGTAGGTGATCCCAGAAGACAACAATGGAAGGGTGGGTGTTGAAAAAGGATGGAAGGTAGCCAATTAAAGGCATATATTTTTAAATAATCTATCACTGTAGGTAATCTGAGATTAATTCTATTGGGGGGAAATTTGGAAGCCAGTGAGGTAACAGGCCTTGTTGCAATATAGCTTAGAAGGCCAAAGATCTGGGGTGTTTTTGTGCTGTTCATCCTTAACTGAGGACTCCTCCCAAGAAGACCTTAAATCTCTCATACTTCTATCCTGCTGTACACATGGCAAAACAGGTGTGAGGGGACACAGAGATGCAGGTACTGGCATTTGGAGGTCTGGACCACTCGCACAGAAATAATAAGAGTGAGGAGACCAAGATGGGACATTGAATGTTTCTACCTTTGACCCATTCACAGCTATATGTACTACACATGCACATATTATAACCACTTTGACCTGAAAATGTTTCATAAAGGTGGTGAGCAGTCACAATATTTGAAGAAAGGGTTTACAGGAGAGTTATGTGTCAAACTACACTCAAGTTGAAGCAGTTAATCCTAAGAAAATAATTAATATTCATTATTATTTTTGTCTCTCAAAATTATTGATACTCTTCACTCATGGCTGGATTACTTGCTGATTGGTATTGTTTGACCTGTGAGGTAACCCAAATCTATATTCCCCAAAGAGATTTGAACTCCTGGCTATGATGCCGTTTCTAGACATGGTTGGTGCAACTTCCCAGTCACAGGTATGATTATGGAAATAATAAATGTTTTCAGAGTAAATCTCTCAAGTCCCAAATACCTTTTTCTGCCCCCAACACATAATAACAATTTCCTTCTCATGATAATCAGAATTAATTAGTCACATTAGCAGTTCCTCTCTTTATCTACTGGTCTACTGGAATGAAGAACACAAGGGATCAGCTTTTGTTAGTTGAATCTTTATTCTGTCTATTAGTGTAATTATTTTTCCACAGAAACTTGGACCTCCAGTCCAGAGGAAACAAAAGCTGTGAAAATAGGAATCAGAAATTCCCCAGGAGAGGACTTCTCCAGTTGCCTCTTTCTGAGACACATGTATTCTATATAAAGCAACACAGCATCATATGATGGATATTGAGTCAAAAAGTTTTGAAATCCTCCAGGGTTTCAACGCCAAGTCTGAGCTATGCATTAGTCTGGTGGCTTTAGGGCAATGTGTTGTTATATGGTAGACTTGGGAATATAAAGGTCATGTGCTCATTCACCATGAAGTGGATCCAGCTTAGACCAATAGGCTATCCAGGTTATGCTATTCTCGCAGCAATGGAAAAGACAGAAGAAAGTAGGTAGAAACACATGAGGTCATTTTAGTCTTAGACTTGACTCCCTCACACTATCACTTTTGCCTTGTGCCATTAGCCAAAGTGGAAAGTGGAAGAGTGGAGAAATGAAATCTCTCACAATTAAGGCTGTGTTAAGTATGTGAATTCAACTAAGGGTGAAGACTTTGGGTAATTCTTTACTTTACCACGGTTATTATCTTTAAAAAAATTAATGTCTTATAAATATTTTTTTTAGTCCAAAGAAGAAAAACTTATGTATGGACACCCTCAGATGCATTGATTTACATATCTTTTCTCAATATTTTACCCTAGATACATATAAAATTAACTCTCTCACATCATCAGTAATATTTTATAAATGATTGTAGTTAATAAGTGTGTTTTACTCATTTATAATTAATTAAAGACATGGAAGTGATGTAAAATTCAATAAATAAGTTGGCTTCAAGATTCACAATATATTTATAAAGGAAAATTTAAAACTCTTACAAGCAATTCAAAATTAGTAAAGTTGTATTAAAAGTACCCGAATGTTGACGAGTAGTAAAACAAAAAGAAAATTCAAGCAGAGGGCCATGGACTAAAAATTTTGTCTTAGAAAATCAAGATGCATTTTTGGGACACCTGGATGGCTCAGTTGGTTAAGCGTCTGCTTCAGCTCAGGTCATGATCTCACGGTTCATGAGTTTGAGCCATAGAACTCTGTGCTGAGAGCTCAAGCCAGGAGCTTGCTTTGGGTTCTGTGCCTCCCTCTCACTCTGTCCCTACACAGCTCATGCTCTGTCTTTCTCTCTATTTCTCAAAAATAAATGAACATTAAAAAAACAAAAGAAAAAAATTTTTAAAAGACAACAGGAATTAAATCAGAGAAAAGAAAAAGGAGTCCAATTTTAGGTAGTGAGAAAAAGTTGATGCTTTAATAGAAACAAATATATTCTATTTGTTTACTAAATTGATGTCTTATATCAATAAAAAATTAAAATATGTTTAGTTAAGGGTGGTTCTACCAGCCTAAGATGAATAAAAATATAACTATTTAAACATTCTAATATGTATTCATAACAATACCATTATTCTTTTTTATAAGTTATTTTAAAGTAGCTTCATTCTGGAGTTTTCTTAATTTTTTTCTGTGTTTGCCAGAGGTAGGTGTTACACAAGATTTGGTGAATAATCACTAAATCAAGAGCAGGTAGCATCTTCACGACTATTGGCAAATGAACAAAGGCCCTAACTACAACATATAGAGGTGATGATTCTCCAATTCCCTGGTTGGAAATTTGGGGAATACACAAATAAGTAGAAATAAGAACAGAACATTAACACTTAAACTCATTTAAACTCTAATAAACTGAAAGAATCTTTTAGTCTAAGATTATAAAAAGAGACTTATAAACAAAACAAAAGAATATGAGTAATTTTAAATACTATGAACTTATTGTTGCTCATAGAAAAAACATAACATCTCTTTCAATAATGACAAGATATTCAAAAAGAAAATGAAAAGTCATTTAAAATTTCATTCAAACTTATTTGTGCAATAATAGTATTATCAACATAATATTACACGCTGACAACTGATTTGGAAAACTTGGGCATAATTTCAAAAATTAATTCAACTAATATTTTTCCTATGTTCTCTGGGAAATGATTGAGATTGCATTTGCTTTATATATATAGAATAAGTATGACTTTTACTAACATAAATAGGACCTAAATATTTTTATTAATATTTGGTATTTCTTTCAAAAAAGGATTAATGAACTTAATAAATCTACTCTGACAATGTCCCAAAATGCAGAAGTTTCTGACACAACAGATAATTATGTTCTGATAGGCCCTCTAAAATGAAACAGATTATGTGATCTTCAAATGAATAAGACATAAGTTTTATCATAAATATACAGAATAAATAATAAATATACAGAGTGGCTGTAAAAAACTACAAACATCAATTATATTATAGTCATTTATATTCAATGTGAAATCCAGAAAAAAAGGTTAATTATTTTGTTGGGAATCCCCTTTCAAGTTATACAAGAGGACAATTTTAATTATTGAGTATCTCACTGTTATACTATCTGAGGACATAGCATTGTGAAATAGACACTTATTTTCAGCAGACATCATTCATCATTGTCACATTCAGCTCTGATCAATATATTTATTTTTTTATTACTTAGGTGTTAGTTTACATTATTTCCCAATTTTCCCTGGGTAATCATTTAAAACAATAGTCAAAACCTAAAAGGATAATTATTTTAAAAACTATTTAAACAGCAACCATAATTTAGGACAAATGAGTTGCAGCAGCAATTCTTGCCTCTAGAGACTAGGCTCCAAAATGACCCCATATGCCATCAAACAAATTGCGTAAAGATACAAGCTCGGAATAAGTTGCTCTTAACCTTGAATGTGAGAACAATTTTGCATATCCATAATTGTCAATATGACACCCTTCAGGATACACTGGTATCTCTGGGCAGAGAGCCAATGAGCCTTATGTTCAGTTATATGTGAGCCAGCTGGGTATCTGACAGGTACATTGTAGTGGTTAACTGCCCTCATCTACACTCCTTAGTTCTCCAGTGACTTTGTTGGTGGGAGATGCTTCCTAGGGGAACAGGTCATGAAAGAGATGAGTAAGGCATAACACATGTACCTTCTCGTGTTGAGGGCACCACTAGAGCCCAAAGATAATGTTCCAAAAATATATATATATGTATGTATGCATGTATGCATATGTATATGACAGTTCTTCAAGCCCTTGTATATGTTTTATTTTGGGAGAAGGCCACTCCCTGATTATCCCTTTAAATAGATGTACTTAACAGTTAGCCTAAAATATGCCACTGTGGGACCTTAGAGAACAGGACTAATATGGTCTTCATGTTGGATGAGGCTACCATTAGAATGTAGGATCCATTCCTAAAAGTTTCCTTAAACATCTAAGTTTTCTGAAACCAAATAAACTGATATGCTAGCCTTATTGCTTCAAGTGCTATCAATAATCACAGAGTGTTTACTGGAAGAACGATGCCCAAATGATTTGATAAGACCATCTCAAAAGTAACTATTATTGTCAAAAACCATGCCTAGTGAAACTATAAAGGCAATAGACTTACTTAATATTTTACCAGGGATAGTGGTCTCATGTATTTTGTCCAATGGGAAGATTAATTTTCTACTCTAGATATCATGAAGATACTGTAAGGAAATGCACATTCATTTATTACTGGTAGAAATTGATAGTTGTGGGGCGCCTGGGTGGTTTAGTAGTTTAAGTGTCTGACTTTCGCTTAGGTCATGATCTCGCGGTTCGTGGGTTCGAGCCCCGCGTCGGGCTCTGTGCTGACTGCCAGCTCAGAGCCTGGAGCCTGTTTCAGAGTCTGTGACTCCCTGTCTCTCTGATCCTCCCCTGCTCACGCTGTCTCTCTCTCTCTCTCCTAGAAATAAATAAAAAACATATAAAAAAAAGAAATTGATAGTTGTACAAATTCTATAAAAAGAAATTTGGTAATATCTAAAAAAAATGCCTATTGATTTATCCCTATTGATAGATTTAATAGAAATCTCTCCTTTAGGGATCTCCTCCTAAGATATCCTATGAAAATCGAAATAGCACATGCCCCAGGCTATTTTTATTGTCCTATTTGTAAAAAAAAAAAAAAAATTGGAAACAAAATGTTTATCTACAAGGGACTAGCTGAAGAAACATCCATGGAATGGAGTACTATGTATCCCTAAAAAGAATCTATAGATTAATCCACAAAAATATTTTAAATATGCACAAGAAAGTGATTATTATATTACCTTTTTTATGAAGGGGTTAAGATGACTATATAAAAGAGGTAGATATATTCACCTATACATATGTATAATAAATGCCTATATTTTATAAATGGAGTAGAAACAAAAATATAATGAAAATTACTATCCAAAGATTAGAAGTAAAGATATTTCTTAGCCCAAAGGGGAAAGAAATTGAAGGTACAGTTCTCTGGTTGTATCTTGTTTTACAGATTACACCTTAAAGCCTTGTGATTGCTTTTAAATAATTATTAAAAAATTAAATATAAATTAATGAAAAACCTATGAGTAGAAAACAAAATTAAATTATATATCAATTTAATGGCTTAACTATACAATAATTGTTTTGTATGATCTTAAAGCAATAATGTAACTGTACATCCTTACTGGGATATATCAAGGTTATAAAGAGCTGAAAAGAAATATCAAATAGTATTCAATAACATTTGTGGTAATATACTAGCATTATTAACTTTAAGATTTATATGTGCATATATATACATATATTCAGATAGGTACAGAGATACATACACGCTAAATCAAAAACAAGTAATGTATTAATTAATGTCTTTAAGAAATAAGATTAATAGTAAGAAAAAAGAGATAAAAAATAAAAGGAAAAAGCTTTAGTAAAAACTCAATACTGTTAAATTTTAATTACAAATAGAATATGAACTATTAATATGTTTATATTTTTTCCACAATATAATATATATTTATTTTCTGACTATTAAACTGAAAGGCCTAGAACCAACAATCAAACCAAATACAAAGAACCCACACTATAATCCTCTAAATAATACTTCTTAATAAAGTCAAAACTTCTTGCAGAAAGTTTAGATTCCACTCTCTGATAAGAACTATACAACATAAGCCTGGAATTATCTTCATATCAAAAATTAACAAGAAAAAATGATCAACTGTTAGAGTTCTGTTGGAAAGTGATGGCTGTTAAAGTAAAAGAGGCTCCACCAGTTGAAAACAGTATGATTTAAACATCAAGAACTACACTGATTGCTATGAACACCTCAAATATGTTCTACAAAAACCATGCACTCATAATAATTAAAATAATTTCATTGATTACCTTTGGAAGTTGCTAGGACACAATTCCTTATTCTGAAAACTTTTACATAACAGGAAAAAATGAACCATTTATCCTTCCTTTGGTGTATAGATGTATTTAAGGGTAACCAAATAGTTGATAAGTAAACTTTTATGGAAGAATTACAGCTAATACATTCAGAAAAAAAAAGCTATGTTGAAATAACACAATTTTGCATCCCTTAATGAAGTAATGGGTGTTGCCAATGATCTTGAATGGCCATTAACACTTTAAGTGAAAAGTTGACAGAGAATTTTATAATAGAGAAATTACAAAATGAGAGATATCTGCATCCTGAACCTCATAAGATATTCTTGATTAAAAAATTCAAACTTGAGCTTGTTTAAACCGTTTTGTCTAATCACTTTATATGAAACATAAAAAAGAGAAATGATATAAGGATGCAATTAGCTAAATTCCAAATATGGAAAATTATATAATACAAATGAAACAAAAATAAAGGACAAGACAAAAGATGAAGGGATTTTATAGATTAAAAGATACCATGATATATAAAATAAATGAAGTATGTGGTTCTTTTTTTGATCTTTATATAAAAAAGATACAATTATTTAAAAACACATTTATGAGACAAATGGATACTTGTGAATGAAGGGATATTAGGTTATATTAAAGAAATATTTTCCTTTTTGGGAATAATAATGTGATTCAGGTTATGTATTTTTTAAAAAACATGAGTATTTTTAAAAATGCATTCTCTTTTGTAAGGGTAAAATGTTTATGATGTCTGTATTTCCTTTAAAATAATCTGTCTTAGAGAGTGAGGGAAATTTGGGTGTAATATCCCACCCACCCATTTCCACACCTTGCTAATGGAGAGGAACTCAGACTCAGCTACTTCAGAAATTTGAAGATGAAGTTCTCAAGTTGGAAAAGCTGAAGCTATTTGGCATTAAAATTAATTACTGTTTATTTTTAGACTACGTTGTTTTTCTGATATTCAAATATTTTATGATCATGGAAAGATGCAAAAGGCTCCTAGAAATCAATTGATGATTGACTTTTTACAGAAAGATAGGGATTTGATCAAGGACATAAGCAAAGATTAAGAACTTTCTCAGACTTGGTAATAAGATTAAGAAGTAAGAAAAAATATAACTCACACAGCATGGGATGAGATGATATGGAAAATTCCCAGATGAAAAGAAATAAAACAAAACAAATAAAATAAAACAAATAAATAAAATAGGATCATATGAGAAAATGTTGTCTAATGATAGGATTTATACATCTTTATCTGCTCTTTAGTGAAGAAAACATGGACAGTGAAATCATCTTCCATTCCACTCTCTGTATTCTTTTTATTTTAATACACTTTGCATTTTATGACACATGCCATACAATGTTTTTGTTATTTTCACTGCCAAATTTGAGTTCTGTCATTGTGAACACGTTGTACTGTCATCTTCATAAAAATTTCTTAAAGAACACTAACGCAGTGCTATCTAAAGCTGCATCTGTGTAAATGTGCGTTCTGCTACGTGGTGGGGGAAGCTACAATATGAGGAATGAGGAGCTCTATATCTTAACCATTCTTGCACGTGATAGCAGTGACACATTTCACAGTACAGTGCTAGCCAACATATTTGCTATAATTTAATCATGAAATACTAAGATTCTTTCAAAAGTGTATACTTTAAAACTTTCTACAGAAAAATGTTTAAGGGTTGGGTTGATTTTTTGAACAAAATCTAACACTATTAGAGTTTAACATTGAAGCAGACTTCATTTTTTTTAGGTTTATGTATTTAGTTTTGAGAAAGAGAGCATAGGCACACACAAGTGATGGGTGAGGAGCAGAGAGAAAGAGAGAAAGAGAGAGAGACAGAATCCAAAGCAGTCTCCAGATTGAGCTGTCCGCACAGAGCCCAAAGCAGGGCTCCAATGCATCTAGGAGATCATGACCTGAACTGTAAGATCATGACCTGAATGAGAAGTCTGACCCTCAACCAACTGAGCCACATAGGTGCCCTGAAGAAGGCTTCATTCTTGAAAATCCAATTAATTCCTAAGTATTGTTACAGTGTATAAATAGAGTAGTGACCAAAATATCTAAGTCTTTACTTTGTTTCCTCTAACCTCTGGCACACACAGACACTAAGACTTTACCAGAGGTCACTTCAAAGTAAAAAAGGGATTCCCCATACTAAGTTTAGGAATAGACCCTGAAACAGTTCAATTATTGTGCACAGAGAAAGGGAGGATTTTATTATTTTGTTATATGTGCTAAATTTTGTCTTTAGAAAAAAAATAGGTACATCAAGGTATAGATATAAAAAGGCATAATACAAGTATAAAATAAGTACATCAAAAAGTGAGTTTGGATTCAACTGCACTAGCCATAGGACACATTGTTTAGTTACTGTTACTGATTTTCTTCCCCCTAATTTGTAGACAAAATTTTAAGAATACCAAAAATATGTAAAGCCAAAAAAAAAAACAACTTGAAGAAATCAATTTGAGAATTCTTAAAGTTACATAGACACTTCTGTAAATAACAGATGCTAAAACAGTAATAAATTGCCCAGGCAAAACTTTGTGATAATCTTCAAAATCTGTCAAAACTGTGCAATATCAAATATGTGTTGTAACAAATTTGAAAAACAGTTTATAAACATGAATTTTTGGTAGAGTGTAAATTTAGTGAATCTGGGAAATAGGCAATTTAGGAACCTTATAATTTATTAAACTGATATTCAAAGACTTTCTCTTAGAGCAGTTTTAGGTTTACAGCACAGGAAGTGGACATAACAGGGTAGTATCGCTGCTCTAAAATTTACACTGATTTTTCATTAATTTGCTGAATTTATTTTCATTCACTTGACCTAGAGCCCATGTGCAGTGTATTCTCTGATAGAGAAGCCATTGTAGGGGGGTCTGCTGTGATTACCTGTGGCTATGTTTCTGAGATTGTATACAGTAGGTACTTAAAATAGTGAATACATTAATAAGTAAATGATTAATATTGCAAAGAAAACAGATTTTAAGTGACCCACTTTTACGCTGAAAATCAATGTAATTACTGCACCAAAGGTGACAAGAAAGCTTCAAATCTAATCCCAGGTGTGAGAGGATGAAGTAACCATGGCAGCCTGAGAAATACTGTCAGGCCCGTGTTAAATCTTTCTTTTTTTTCCTTAGGGTAATCATTCTGGATTGCTTAAGTATCATTTTAATTCAAAAGCTCATCTTTGACATATTATTAATCAAAGTTCTGAGGAAAATAAAGAGAAAAAAATCTTACATGTGACAGCTGCTCACCATTTGAAGATATCAATTATATTTGTCCCACAGGATTTTATAAGCTAAACATTCCAAGTCCCCTCAAGTATTTCATATGTCACAGTTTTACTTGACTCCATGAGATCGTTATTGTCTATCTTTCTAAAAATATGACTCTCAGAGCTGCACATATCATTTCAAATGTGACTGACCAGTATGTTTGGAGCATTACTCCTCTATTTAACTGTTTTTCTTTTAATGCATCTTTGTGTTTATTTTTTTTCTGTATTCCCTCTACAATCCCTTAATAGCGATAGTGGTTTACTCTGAACTTATACCCAATTGGATTCTACACATTTTTTCACAAGGGTTTTTCTCAAAATTGCAGTACTCTACATCTCTATAGAATGTTATAATAAAAAAAAGTCAATTTGCATTTATTCCTTAAAAAAGTTATTTATTAATATCAACTCAGTACTTGCTATGTTACCAGTTCTATGTTAGACACTAGAACAGCAGAAACAAACAGATGAACACTCTTGTCTTAATATTAATTACTTCTTAGCAGGTGAAGCATATAATTTTTAATTGAAACATAATAAATTACAAATGTTGATAAGTAAGCAAACAATGCTCTGAGAGAAATATCAATAGTAGTTACTCAATTTAAGTATGACACTTACAGAAGACATAAAGGAGGCGATATTTTCCTTATAATATAAACAAGACCTTTGAGGTTGTGGCAGGAAAATAAAATGTCCACAAATTCATTGACACTTTTCATATTAGGAAGTACTGATATTTTTTCATTTTGATTCTCGGAGATCCTGACTGCCTTGACCAATAAAATGTATTAGAACTGAATCTGCTGGTTTTGAGACACTAGCTTTAAAGGTTTACCTTCCACTTCTGATCTCTTTGAACACTGTTGGAGCCCTGAGTAGCCATGTGCAAATAGCTTGCTAGTGGAAAAGCCCTGAAATTGTAGGAAGAGGAAAAACGGGTTACCTGAGACCAGCCCTTTCCTCCGTAAGGTACCAGGTTTGTAAATGAAGCATCTTGAAACCTTTAGTAAAATTTTTTTAAAAAAATGTTTTATGTATTTTTGAGAGAGAGAGAGAAAGCATGAGCAGGGGAGGGTCAGAAAGAGAGGGAGACACAGAATCCAAAGACAGGCTCCAGGCTCTGAGCTGTCAGCACAGAGCTCGACGCGGGTCCTGAACCCACGAACTGTGAGATCATGACCTGAGCCAAAGTCGTACGCTCAACCGACTGAGCCATGCAGGTGCCCCAGCATCTTGACAACTTTAAACTAGATCAGTCACTAACTATATGGCACTGAGCAACCGTATTCCATGCAAGGTGGAGCAGAAGGATTGTCCAACTGAGTACTGCCTAAATCCTGATCTACACAATTGTGATATTTAATAAATGATTACTATTTTAAGCCACTAAGTGTTGGGATATTTTATTATGCAGTAATAGATACCTAGAATAAAAGTAGAGAATGGAGCTTTCACCAAAGAGGAAATAATATGTATCCAAATTTCAAGCTGAGAAACATCTTAGCAATGTGAGAAGCTCATGGACCACCAGTATGGCTACAGCTTCCCTAAGAGAAAGAGCAGTTAGTTATGGCAGAAGAGGCAGGTAGGAGTTAGATCACTTAGGGCCTAAATGTCAGGGAAAATTTATTGGAATTTGTGCCAAGTGTTATGAGAAATAATTGATGTTTATGCATATGGAAGAGCTTTCTAATAATTACTAGACACAGACTAAGTTGGGAAAAACAAGACAAGATGAAGACATTTAGGAGGTTGTGGTAGTGGTCTAGTAAAATAAAATAGGGATAACATGGGTATGATGGCAGAAGAAATTAAGGGAAAATTTTGCATTTGAGAGACATTTTGAAATTAAATCTATACCACTTGACTTCACACATAGATTGGATGTAGGGGATGGTAGGAAGGAAAGAAATCAGAGAATTTTTGGATAGAGTCATTTATTAATGTTAGTTAATAGATGCCTTTTTTTAAGGTGTAAAATAGGATAGGAAACACATTTTAGAAAAGAAGAACTCAAAAGAGTTCCATTTAGACTATATTTAATTCATTCAATAGCAAAATCAGAAATAAAGCTGGATATTAGAATACTGGTACTATCCAGGGAGTGATCTAGACAAAGATTTTATGCTAGGAACAATCAGCAATTAAATGAAGTTAAATCTCAATAAAACATTGATATCTCCTAGGGAATGGTATATGGAAAGAGGAGGAGAGGAACAAGAAACAAACTCTAAGGAATTCCAATATTACAAATATAGATAAGGAAAGGTGACTTTGCAAAGGAAACTGAAAATGAAGGAACAGTGAAGTGGGAGCAAAATTAGCAGTGATAACATGAAAGACAATTTTATTGTGGTTTTGAAAAAGTGTTGAAAGCAGGTAAAAGATCTGAAAAGAAAAGACAGAAATGCATCTATTAAATTTATCAACATTAAAGACAGTGGCCTGATACCAATGAATAGGCCGTAAAGGGGGGAGTAAAAGTCAGATATTGCTTACATGAATATTAAATAGTTTTTGAGACAATCTATAATAGGAGAGATCATGTGTAAAAAGCCCTTTCTTGGGTCTAAAAGGGAAAAGACAAATATAGCAGTGTCTGGATATGAGGTTGAGGACTCATTGGTATTTTTCAATGGAGGCGTGTCTAGGGCACATTGTCATGCTAATTATGATGATACATTACAAAAGAAGCTGAAAAATGAAAGTGAGAAGGCCATTGGTACAGTGAAATTCTTGAGATGGTGGAAGAGTACAGAATCTATAGCACACTTAGAGGTATTGAAGAGTGACAGACTTCAACTGATATAACAAAGTAGGACCAAAGAAGTAGACTAGTCCAAGTGTAAGAAATTTTGGTTGGTTGGTTGATTGATTGATTGATTGCAGATAGGGGGAAGAGAACATTTTTGGTGGTTTCTACTTTTTCAATGAAACATGAAACAAAATCATCTGCTAAGACTGAGGATAGAGGAAACATGTAAATTTTTGTATGAAAGGAAGATATAAACAATCATCACTGGGATTAAAATAGAAGAAGTTATAGAGAAGTATATTAGGATTGCTAATAACCATTATGTGCCATTGTCTTGTTTTGTGTTTTTTACGATTTTTTTAGTGTTTATTTCTTTTTGAGAGACAGAAAGAGAGAAAGCAAGCTCACAAGAGCAAATGGGGGAGGGGCAGTGAGAGAGGGAGACAGAATCTGAAGCAGGCTCCAGGCTCTGAGCTGTCAGCACAGAGCCCAACACGGGGCTTGAACCCATGAACCGTGAGATCATCACTTGAGCCAAAGTCAGGCACTTAACCAACTGAGCCACCCAGGTGCACCAGTCTTGTTTGCAGTTTTGAAAAACCTTGTATACAAGATTTACCTCCACTTTTATATTATGTTTTCCTGAACAAGATATCTGTGTTTTCACTGAAACGATCAATAAATAGGATATCTGGGTGGCCCAGTCGGTTAGGTGTTTAACTCTTGATTTCAGATCAGGTCATTATTTCAACGTATGTAAAGTGTACATTTTGGTAAGTTTTGACATATGTATGCACATGAAATCATCATCACAATCAAGATAATAAATATATCAATCATCCCCAAAAGCTTTCTTGTGGCCTTAATGATCTCCCTCCCATTCTTCATAACACTTACCAAATAACATGGATATATATTTTGCCTCCCTAGATTTGTTTGCATTTTCTATCTGGAATTTTGCATAAATGAAGCATAAATTATGATTTTTATGCTTTCTTTCACTCAGCATAATTATTTTGAGATTCATCTGTATGGTGTGTACATTAATAGTTCATTCTCTTTTATTTCAGAATAGTATTTCATTGTCTGGATATACCTCAGTCAGTTTGTCCATTCACTGTGAAGGACATTTGGATTACTTTCTGGTTTGGGCCATCACAAATGAAATTACATTGATCATCATTGTATAAGTTTTTACATAAACATAATCTTCAATTACGTAGGGTAGAGAGGTACAAGAGTGTGATTGCAGCTTTGTGAGGTAAGATTATATTTAATTTTATAAGAATCAGTTATATTGCATTCCATAGTTATTATTCTATTTTATATTCCTAGCAGCACTATATGAGAGATACAAGTTTCTTCATATTTTTGCCAGCATTTAGTATTGTCATGTTTGTGTACTAATGTATGTATATGTATAATACGTAATGTATACATATATATAATTCTAAAATATGTGTAGTGCTTTCTAATGATGATTTTAATTTGTATTATTCTAAAAGCTAATGATGTAACTTTGTTTTATATACTTATTTGCCATCTGTATATGTTCTTTGATGAAATGTCTGTTTATGTCTTTCATAATTGTATTCTACTGTTCAGTTTTGAGAGTTATTTATATATTCCGGATATAATATTTTGTTAGTAATGTGATTTGCAAATGTGTTCTTCCAGTTTGTGGTTTGTGTTTTCATCCTTTAACAGAATATTTCACAGAGCAAAATTTTTAATTTTTAATTTCTCTTTTGGGATATTTTAAGCTATAAATGTAATTTTTATATAGTTACAAAATTATTTTGATTATCTAATTCAATTTTGATATGATTGGATAGTTTGTGTCTTTCATGGAGTTTAATCTATTTAATCTAAGTTGTCAAAATTGCATAAATTTGTCCATATCATTTCCTTGCACTTAAATGTCTGTGGAGTCTGTAGAATGTCGCCTCTTTCATTACTAGATATTGGTTATTTTTCTGTCAATATTGTTAGGTTTTGATCATTTTAATGATATTTTCAACAAAAGATGGCTTTTGTTTCATTGATTTTTTTCAAGTTATTTTATTCATTTTAATAGAGAGTGGAAGAGAGAGGAAGCTGGGGAGAGGCATAGAGAGAAGGAGAAAGAGAGAATCCCAAGCAGGTTCTGTACTGTCAGCACAAGCCTGATCCAAGGCTCAAACTCACAAACTGTGAGATCATGACCCCAGCTGAAGTCAATAGTCAGACACTTAACTGAATGAGCCACCCAGGTGTCCCTTCATTGATTCTTAAAACTATTTTTAAATTTTAAAGTTCACTGATTTCTTATTTTCTCTTTGCTTTGCTTTGCTTTGCTTTTGCTCTTTTTTTTATACTTCCTTGAGGTGGAAGCTTAGATTCTTGATCTGATATTATTCTTATTATTTATCATAAATATTAAATGTAAATATTAAATGTTATCATTTTCCCTCTCAGTACTACATTAACTACATTCCACAAATTTTGATATGTTCTATTTACACTTTCATACTAGTTGATGTAATTTTTTTTATTTGCCTTGAGGCTTCTTTTTTCATCCATGAATTATTTAAAAGTATGCTATTTAATTTCCCAGTGTTCAAAAAGTTCTTTTTTCTTTAATTATGTTGTTGTTATTGATTTTTCATTTGTTTCCAATATGGTGAGAAAATATATTCTGTATATTACAATTATTTTAAATTTCTCAGGGTTTGTTTTATGACACTTGGTATGATTTATCTTGTTTAATATTTCATGGGAACTTGTAAAGAATGTATATTTTGCTACTACTTAGTCGAATGTTTTATGAAAGCCAATTATTCTCTTGGTTGATGGTGCTATTCAGTTCTAAACCCTTGATGGTTTTCTGTTTAGTGGTATTAGCAATTTCTGAGAGCAGTTTTTCCTCAACTGTAATATGGAGTTGTTTATTTCTTCTTTTTATCAGTTTTATCAGTTTTTGCTTCAAATATTCTGAGGCTTTGTTGTTGGTACATGTCTTTTGGTGGATTATCTTATTTTTATCTATATTTGACCTATTTTCTGTCCCTAGTAAGCTATGCATCCTATCTGTGATCGATATTTTTTATTAATTCCTCTATGTTTTAGCATTTTACACCATATTTTCTTTTTTAAACATTTTTTAAAATTTATTTTAGAGAGAGAGAGAGAGACAGCGTGAGGAGGGGAGGGTCAGAGAGAGAGAGATACAGAATCTGAAGACAGGCTCCAGGCTCTGAGGTAGCTGTCAGCACAGAGCCCGACGAGGGGCTTGAACCCACAAACTGTGAAATCATGACCTGAGCTGAAGTCGGATGCTCAACCGACTGAGCCACCCAGGCACCAGTACACCATTTTTTTCAATTGATGTGTACTATTGTATTTGAAGTGAACTTCTTATAGACAGTATGTAATTGGTTAATAGCTTTTTGTGTTCTTTTGTTCATTTTTTTTTCCACTCTACCATTCCCTTTCTTTTATGTGATATATTTAGACTTTTTATATTTAATGTAATTATTTACACTAGGGCTTAAGTCTGCCTTTTCCTTTTTGTTGTTTTCTGTTTTTTTCTCTCTCTTCCCCCCATTTCTATGTGTTTTATTTCTCTGACTTTATGCAGATTAAACATTTTTTAGATTTTCATTTTCATTTTTCCATATTCTTTAGTGTATCTCTTTCTATAGTTTCTTTTTGTTATTTTTTTCTATGTACTATATAATACATATATATATATCCATTATATATTCAAGTCTAGTGGTGTTATTTTAGTGAGTTTGGTAGAGGGTAAGGATTGTGAGTGGTGATAAAGGCTAACATAAGTGATCATTAGGTGTCAAGCCATTATACATCTTGATTTTGGTGATAGTTATACAAACATATATGAATAGACCTGCACAAACATAAACACATATATGAGTGTATATAAAATGGATGAAATCTAAATAAGATCTGTGGGTTTTGCTATGGCCATGTTACTGGTTTGATTTTATAATTATAGTAACACAAACTATTACCACTTTGGGTAACTGAATGAAGGTTACCCAAGACTATTCTGTGCTATTCTTTTCAACTTCCTCTAAGTCTGTAAGTATATATACAAAGGTAAAGAAAATAGGGGCGCCTGGGTGGCTCAGTTCGTTAAGCGACTGACTTCAGATCAGGTCATGACCTCATGGTTTGTGTGTTTGAGCCCTGCATCGGACTCTGTGCTGACAGCTCATAGCCTGGAGCCTGCTTCAGAGTCTGTGTCTCCCTCTCTCTCTGACCCTCCCCTGCTCACGCTGTCTCTTTCTCTCTCTCTCAGAAATAAATAAAACATTAAAAAAATTAAAAAAGAAATAAAAAACATTTTAAAAAATTAAAAAAGGAAAATAGAGGTCATCTTTAGCTTTATGTGAAGTCAGGAGAAAATGGAATCTTAACATAAAGAATTCAGTACTATAATATACTAATTATAATAATAATTGGCTTCAGCCAAATAGACATTTTAACTGGACTTTTAGCAAAGATAATTTACTTTTCAATTCTTAAATTATGTATTAAAATTACATAAACACTTTACATATTTAGCATTGCACCGTCTTTTTTGCCCAGTACAGTAACAAGTTGTTCTTGTTCACAGACATGATTAATAACTTTGCACTAATGAGCTAGACATTATCTTCATGGATAATCAAATATGCATTCTAATTCAATGAATGAATACAGGCTGTACGACAATAAAATAAAATTTTTGAGATGGAGTTATTTTCATGTAAATAATTACATTTGTATAGAAAAGAAGAGGGGAAGAGAAAACACCATGGTTCTGTAAGTAGCCATGTTATATTGATTAAGAATAATTGTGTTCCATATTTATTAAAATACTTCACAGAGAAATGGCTAAGTGTACTTAACTTATATGGTAAATGTCTTCAATAAATGAAGTTCTACAGAAAGAGAATTACAAAATACAAATGATGTACACCTGTATTTCATTTCTATGAGACCTATTAGCAAATTTTCAATTAAAAAATCACTATTATTTGAAACTGAACATGAGAAAAAGCTGTTTTTTGAAACTCAAAATGCGCTGTAATATTTAATATCACTAGAGAATTAGTAAGCAGGCATCCCTTCCCTTTTTTCTTTTTTCCCTTTCTTTCCGAATATATTCATTAAATGCACACATTGCTGGGACTCCTGGTTGGCACAATTGATCAAGCATCTGACTCAGTCTTGGCTCAAGTCATGATCTCATGGTTTTGTGAGTTCAAGCCCCAAATGGGGCTCTGTGCTGACAGCATGAAGTCCGCTTGGGATTCTCTCTCTCTCTCTCTCTCTCTCTCTTCTTCCCCCGTTCATGCTGTCTCTGTCTCTCTCAAAAATAAAAAAAGAAACTTAAAAAAATGTTTTTAAATAAATAAATAAATAAATGATAAATGTACACATAATTATACACATATATCAGATTGTAAAAATGAGAATAACATTTCTTTTAAGTATCAATTCTATAGACATCATACTCCAATTCATATGTAAGACAGTTTTCCACGTTATTGTATTACTATTCATTAATTAAATGAATAAATAAATAATAAAAATAAATTGATTTTATATTACCTGGCCATTTACCAACTTGAAACTTATTTTTAAAAAAACAATATTTGGAAAACAAATTAGGAATTATGGGGTTTTTTTTCTCGAGAGAGCTCATGCTGGGATATGATCCCCTTTCTTGCCACCTCATTACATTTTCTCACCACTCCCTCTCTCATTCCCCTTTCTTACCTCTTTATAATTCCAAAGGCTCATAAGGGGTGCTTCCTTGGCATCACTTGAAGCCTTGATTGAAAACCTACAAGACAATTGTTTTTCTCATGCTTGAGAAAGCTGAAGACCCTTCATTTCTAAAACTTGTCAGTGGAAAGGTTGGGTAAGAAACTTTATCAGTGGAAGGGTTAGGTATAAAACACTGTCCAACAGAACTGGAGCCAAAAGACTCTAACAACTGGGATACTGGCGAAATGGACAATGAGGGCTGAGGTAGGACTCAAAGGAGTGGAGCGAAATATTTAATAAACCCAGAAAGCATAGTGAGAGAAATCAATTTTATTTAATTATTCTTTTTAACTTCCAAACAGCTGATTTTATTCCTAAAATAATTAAATGCTCTGGACTTAAGCGTCAGGGTGGCCACCTTGTCCCAGCTTGCCTGGGACTCTTCTGGTTTGAGCACTAAATGTCCCAAGTTCTGGGAAATGCTTCAATGCCTGGCCAGCTGGGATGGTTGGTCACCCAGGCAGTTGTCACTTCTCACATGGCAGGCAGGCATTACCTTATTTCCTATCAAGTAGAAGCTACGTTTTAACCAACTTGATTCTTTCTATCCCAAGGTGAAAAGCTCATATCTCAATTCTCTCTTCCATTTAAGACCTTCCCATTCCTTGTCTTCACTTTGTTATTGGAGATGTCAACTTTAAATACTGTCAGACTCAAAAAGCAGAAATCCATCAGTAAATAAGAAAATCCTGTTCCTCTTCTTGTTTCTCCATTCCCACAAGAAAGCACTAAAGGCACTGATCTTGTTAGATCTAGATGAGTCACATCAGAGGAAAAAAGAAAAAAAGCTCATCACATTCTTCTTCCCTAGTTAAATGTTCTCTCTAACTTCAGCTTTACTTGCAGGTGGGAGAAAAGTTGTTATCTTTCAATGTAGATAGAAGTGTTGCTTACTATCTTGGACTGGTTTCTGATTGAGACTGTTTTCAGATTTTCTTAGGTGACCAAAAAATATTCTATTAAGTTTCTTTCCAGAGCCAAAGAAAGATCACCTCAATCAGAATAAATATTAGAAGATAAGAATATAATGTGTGTTTATTATGTTCATGAATTATTCATGTTCAACATACATACATACATACATGAAATATAACATGGCTATAATCAAGCATGCATGGACATTTTTACTTAAGTAGGTTTTTGCCAACTTCAGTGTCATTATCTCTTTCACTCAAAAACATTTCAAGAATGTTATATTTCATCCCAAATAATAAAGTCGATAATGATTTTTAATAGTATTGATGGACAACTGGTTCTTGCTTATTTGTGCATGTGTTTGTTTTTAAACAGTGATTTAGAGAATTACTTTTATGATTTCTAACTAGCCACATTTCAATATCAAAGATTTTGATTAATTATTCTGGTATTTTAAAAGACCATCCTTCAGGGCGCCTGGGTGGCTCAGTTGGTTAGGTGTCCAACTTTGGCTCAGGTCATGATCTCTCAGTTCTTGCGTTCTAGCCCTGCATCGAGTTCTGTGCNCCCGCCGCTTGCACTCTGTCTCTTTCTCTCTCAAAAATAAATAAACATTAAAAAAAAAAAACAAAGCAGAAAACACCCCTGGAGTCCTTCTGTTTATGGGTCTCAACCACATATGAAGGAAACATTGGGCTGGCTGACTTTTCCAAAGCATTTATGGAATTATTGTCCAATGTGAAACAATACTTTGACTATATTTTAAATAGCCACATGCACTTGGCACTGTTTCCAAACCTTTTTTGTTGTTTGATTTTACTGTTAATTTCTCTTCCTGGAATCTCTGTTTTTAAAAGGCAAAAGATTTATACCATCTGAAGAGAAACGAGAGTATTCTCTGCTGTTTTTAATAGGAGCTATGAAGAGAAACACAAAAAAAGGTCTTTGAAGTTAAATAAAGTTGAGTCAAATCATCTTATTACTTATGTGTTCATGGGCAAGATAGTTAACTTCTTGTTACCTCAATTTCCTTATTTTTCAATTGTAAAATATAAAACAAATGCTCTGAGGAAAAATGTTTTCAGACATATAAAACACAGAGAGTTTTTGAGAAATTTCTTTTCTTCTACAGTCTTTTCTTTACCTGCCTTCATAACCTTGTTACCTAAAAGATATATTTGCAATAACCTTCCTCTTTCATGAAAAAGCATAATCAAATATTTTGAATTAAAATTCCACTTTTTTCATAACTTTATTATAGGATTCTCTGTACTAGCACAATCTCTATACTTAAAATGGGAAAAATACATTAGTACTCTACCATTCTAAGCCCCTAGATTTGGTCTTAACATCTTTTTTTGGTAGTCGCATGGAATCAATCTGTAAGGATTATTACACACTGTGAAAAATACACCAATAATAACAACACTAAGAAGTTGCACTGTGACTATTTCACATTAATATCTGCATTACAAATAGCTATATTTTATGCATTTATTTCTCTAATGAGAGTAGGAAAATGACATAGGAGCCCTAGGGAAAAATAAATTCAATATCATTTCATACTCATTAACCATATAAAACCAGATGTTCATTATCACTTCTGTAGAGAAATGCCAAAACAACTGAATGATTGGAAAAACAGTGTGTTTGATTAATGACTTTTTTAGTTGATTAATACAGTTTTAAGTCATTTCAATCTCTATTGCTGAAATCTGAGTACTTTTTTCTGTTAGCAAATATAACACAATAAATATAATTGCATTTTTGTAAGTAAATTCTTTTTTTCACATAATCCTAACTCTAATTCATACGGATTATGTTTACTATGAAAGAAATTGGGAAGTGGATACAACTCTATTTTCAGAAAACAAAAAATATATTTTTCTTCAGGAAATTTGTTTTCTTATCTTTTAATTCTTTGAAAGACTACGCTTAATTTACGTTTACATTAATTGGATTGTTTTAGCTGCAATTTCCTTAAGCTTTGCTCTTCTTTTACCATTTAAAAAGTAGTATTTTTGTGCCCTGAGAGAAGAAACAAATGAAAACTAAATATATCTTTCATTGACTTTTCTATTGTGGTATAAGTCACACATGGACATATTCACCCTAGAAAAATATAGTGCAATATATGTGAGTATAAGTAATAAACATCTCCCTGTGAGATAAATTAGCATTAAGTTTAATTTCCAAAATTGCAATTTCTATAACATACAGCACTGTACTTTATGGTTTCATGTGTTGAGCAGCAGCAAACTTCCAACCTTAATGCTGCAAAGACTGAATCTGTTCTATATTTAGATTCACAGCTGTTTGGCTTTTTTTCACAGATGCTTCCACTACTAAGATGTGCTTTAAAGAACATATGAATGTGTCAAAATGTTTGTCTTTTATAGAGAAGATAAAAATAATTTATACTTAGAATGATTACTTGTTTTAGGACCAACATATACTGAGCTCTTTGGACTAGGATTGGAAAGTATAAGGATACAAATCAAGACACTTCACAGATCATGTTGGAAGTGAGAAAGCTTTATTATTTGTAAGCCAATATAGGTCCTTCTTCATCTCTCTTTTTTTTTCTCTCTTTTTTTTATATTTTTATTTATTTCTAGGAGAGAGAGAGAGACAGCGTGAGCAGGGGAGGGTCAGAGAGAGAGGGAGTCACAGACTGAAACAGGCTCCAGGCTCTGAGCTGGCAGTCAGCACAGAGCCCGACGCGGGGCTCGAACCCACGAACCGCGAGATCATGACCTGAGCGAAAGTCGGACGCTTAACCGACTAAGCCACCCGGGCGCCCCTCATCTCTCTTTAAAGAACTGAATACTCAGATCTACAGACAAAAATATAATTACTTAATTTCCCTGGATTCTAATTTATCTATAATTAAACAGAATCATAATTTCCTTCCATGTTTAAGGCAACTAAGGTCAAAGTAAAAGTAGGTCAGGAGCTTGTTACATAACTACTCTTCCACATTAGATAGATATTATTTTGATTTGTGAGATTTGAGTGAAGTACTTAAAAGCACAAAATTGGGAATGAGATATACCTGACCTTCTCAACCTAGCACTTCTGTTTCTTTAATTGGTGTTTAGTTATTTAACTTCTTGCTCTTTTATTTCATTTCCTGTTTACAACAAGGGTAATAATGATATCTTCCTCAGAGTTGTTTGAGTATTAAATTATGCTGAATATAAAGTGTTAGTATAGTGTTTATCATATAGTAACACTAAATTGCTTTTATTAAAATTATTAATATTTTCTTCTTTTTTAAAGTGTATTTAATTATTTTGAAAGAGAGAGAGGGAGCATAAGCAGGAGTGTGTGTGTGTGGGGAGAGAGAGAGAGAGAGAGAGAGAGAATCCCAAGCAGATTCTGCACTGTCAGCACAGCACTCGATGTGGGGTTAGATCCAGTGAACCATGAGATAATGACCTGAGCTGAAGTTAGGGGTCAGATGTTTAACCACCTGAGCCACCAGGTACCCTCTTCTTTTTTTATCATGAAATAACTCTTGCACATATTAAAAACTAAATGTTAACAATGGATATAAAAATGTGTACTGTCTTCCCAACTTAGACCCATAATTCCATTTTCAAAATATAAACAGCATCAAAAATGTCGTATGTATTAGTCCATTGCATTTGCCTATAAGTATATGTTTCATTTTTATAAGGTGGAAATGTATTATCCACATTTTCAGCATCTCGTTTTTAATTTAATTAACAATATATCCTAAAGATTTTGTACTACAATAGTAGAGTATAGTCATTTAAAGTATGTATTGGTTATCAATAATTTAATTAGCCCTCTACTAAATGTTTGTGTTATTTACATTTTGTGTGTGTGTATTTACAAATAATGTTCTAAAGAAAATGAGCATTTAAAAATTTTTTTTAATGTTTATTCATTTTTGAGAGATAGAGACAGAGCACAAGCAGGGGTGGGGCAGAGAGAGAGGGAGACATAGATCCTGAAGCTGCCTCCAGGCTCTGAACTATCAGCACAGAGCCCAACATGGGGCTCAAACCCATGAATTGTGAGATCATGACCTGAGCTGAAGTCTGATGTTTAACTGCCTAAGCCACCTAGGTGCCTCAGTGAACATCCTTTGATACAATTAATAGTAAATACATGAAAAAATATCTACTGGATAAATTGTTGTAGGAAAGAATACGTATACATTCAATTTAATAAATAATGCCAGGTTGCCAATATGGTAGTGACTATTTCTCCACAGTCTACTATTATCAAAATTTCAATTATGACAAACTATGACATACTACACAGATCTAAAGTTGTTCTATAGCTTTAATTATATTTTGCTATTTAGACTTTTATATCAATGCATTAGTAGTAGAACTTTGATCTGCAGAAAGTAATTTATGTCAGCTGTGTTTCTTTTAACCTTATCAGAAAAATAGAACAACAACAACAACATATTCTTATGGAATCTTTATACTGATGAACGGTTACAATGAATACAAAGGACCTCATATATGTTAAATGCTCATTTGAAAAATGAATTGGATTTTTTTCTATTATTGAAGAATACTTATTAAAATCTAGTTTCCTGTAGTAAAGTTAAGTAGTATACTTTCTTGGAATCAAAGAAAGCAATATAACTCTTGTTTAATCACTGCTAGATTTCATATCTTGAGTATAAGCAATTAATAAACTATTTGGCCATACCCATTGTCTAGAATACCTGGGACTTTTTCAAAATGTAATAAAGCTAAGTAGAAAGGATTGTGCTCAATTAAAATACATTTTTAATTAAAATTTTTAAAAATGTTTATTTATATTTGAGAGAAAAAGAGAGACAGAGAGCAAATGTGTGGGGGAAGAGACACAGAGAGAAGGAGACACAGAATGCGAAGCAGATTCCAGGCTCTGAGCTGTGGGCACATAGGCCAATGCAGGGCTTGAACCCCTGAACTTCGAGATCATGACTTGAGCCAAAGTTGGAGGCTTAACGGACTGAGCCACTCAGGCATCCCTCAATTAAAATTCTGATGGAGATTTTCATCGATTTCTTTTTGTGTTTTAAAGATTCATGTTTTTATTCAGAGCAATAAATAATGTTCACCTAACCCTGGAAATGTTTATCCATGAAATGTAAAATAATTACTAACACGATTTTACAGGTGTGTGGTAGAGAGAATTATTGTCCTCAACTCTTTTTTAGTCCTCCTTAGCACTCCAGACCCTTTGCTACTTGACTTTGCTTTACTTTTCATGTTTTGGGGCCAGAGATAGTATTTATCTATTAATCTATCTAGAGAGAATGACTGACTTTAAACAGATGATTAAAATGTTTTTTTTAATGTTTTGTTTATTTCTGAGAGGGAGAGAAACAGCATGAGCAGGGGAGGGTCAGAGAGAGAGGGAGATACAGAATCCGAAACGGTCTCCAGGCTCTGAGCTGGCTGTCAGCACAGAGCCCGACGCGGGGCTCAAACCCACGAACCGTCAGATCATGACCTGAGCTGAAGTTGGACGCCTAAACGACTGAGCCACCCAGGTGCCCCAACGTTTTCTGACACAAATGAGACTAATGATGGAAATAAAAGTTGTAAGAAAATGTCTTTAAGTACTTAGAATTAATACTTCAATTAAATAAAAGTACTTTCCTTCAGAAGTTTCATATTTCATTATTATATCACCTATTTGGCTTTTCTCCTATGTCTGAAATATCCATGCTAAAGAAATCAAGTCTGAAATAAAGGTAGAGAAAGGTCTAATTACTGCTCTAGATTGTAAACCTCACACTGAGCTGGAAATTTAGATAAAATAACTCAATTTAAATACATATCTTTCAATAGAATTTACTGTACAAATAAAATAATCATTTGATCTAACAGAAAAAAAGTTAAAATTACTTTATGAATTTCTTAGTTAATACGCTAATGATTTTTTTCCCTTTGGTCAAAACTCCAATCACATTTATCTTGTAGTTTAAGCTCATGCCTGATATATACTGGATTATTAAATAAATCTATTGAATAAATGACACATAAGTACAAAAATAGATTAACTAAAATACGCTTTTAATAATTAATACATGAATTAATAAATCATGGACCATATATAAATTAATATAAAATGCCTGGAGAAGCATTCATATCTATTAAAACAACTCAATAATAGCTAAAAGCATCCATTCCATTCTAAGCATGTCTGGCTTAAAACAAATTACAATCCATTTTTAATGTAAAATTTATATTATTTTCATATGAAAAATAATTAGAAACAGAATGTCTGCATTTAGAGAGGATATTTTTTAACATTCATTGACAGGATAAATTGCATTGCTATCATTCCAAATGTAACTTCTGTAATCAATTTACTATTTTTGCTTCTGTGAAGCATTTATGTATGTCGAGATCACACATTTCTTTCTCAGACTGGTTGTCTGCTGAGTCTGATAATATCCAAAAATTGCATACCTTTCTGACACTTGAAAACTTATCTTTTTGAATGTTTTGGCATCTGTACTGTCCTTTGGTATATTGGAGGCTGAAAATTCAAATAATATGCTTTTAAAAAGAAATAATCCTGGCAGAGATTAAAACGAGTGATTTTAATCCCAAACAGTATATTTTAGTACTTTTATCTTCTGCAAGATAGTTTGACCATACAGACTTACAAAAATACACAACTGGTGAGATCTCAACTTTCTCATCATTTTATAGGATATTATTGAGATGTGTTCATTCATAAAATCCTTTGAATGTTTGCTTAAGCAGCCTCTTGGATGTCAATGATTTTATGCCTAGGATTCTGTCAAGCCTTAGCTTTTAGAAAGAAACATGGCTTATTACTTAAAGATAGGGGTCTAAAGTATAGGGATTTGGTGGCACTGATTCACAGAATGCTCGTCTATGGTGAGGTATGTCAACTTAAGCAATATTATTAAGTCTACACATTTCCATCTCAGAAGCAGTAATAGTTCTTTGGCTTATGACTTCATAGCACCCCGTGGGCATGAAAGAAGTTCAACCCCTTTACAAGAAAGTCACTTACATATCAAAGAAGTAGCATAATAGGAACAAAATAATTTTTTTTACTCTAGATTTGACTCTTTCTGAAAATCTATTTTGGTAATTGAAACAATTTTTAAAAGACTTTTTTATTTAAAAAGAACATTTGAAACAAAAAACAAATTTTAAAAATAATATTTTATTTGCATACAAATAATGGTTTATTCTTTAAAATGAGTGAACATTAATGCATACTGAAAAGTGTGAACTTTTTAAAAGTCTACTTCCATTTCACTGATATATGAAACTGGACAAACTGGACAAACTTACTAGGCATATGTAATAAAATTAACCATCTTGGTAACCAGTGTAAGGGTTTAGACTTTTTGTCATATAAGCATATGAGCTTTATTCATCTAATCTATAAAATTGAATGAAATGTATTAAATTATTATACAAATAAATAAATAGTCTAATTTAGATTAAGGCAACTCAGAGAGTCTGAGACTCAGAAGAAATTCTTAAATTTTCTACTCTGACCATGAATTCAGTAAAGTCCCCATACATACCTGCAGAATAGATATAGTACCTAAAACTCTCCATCAAAGAAAGTATTCCATTTTTTTATTCAGTATAATATTAAAACACACACAAACACACACTATTTGTTATATAGAGCTAAACTAAGGCTTCTGACTTTACAGCTTCTACTTGCTGAATGTAATTCTAATGTCTTCAGAGTCAGAGTAAATCCGCTTCAAGTTCAACAATATAACTCTTCACATTTATGAAAAAATATCATTTATCTTATCATATATCTATTTTAAATCAAATGTACCAAGTTCTTAGAATTCATAGACAATAAACCAACAACATTAGAATAAATAAACAGCCAAAACTGGCCCTTTATTTATGATAAAGCCAAGAGTTTGACACTCATATCCATCACTAAACATACGGCACCAGGAGTAAAGGAAATGAAAACAAATGCCACTAAAAGACATTAAACAACATAATATTATAACACAAATATGTAAAACATCCACATGAAACAGATTTAAGTAAAGTTGCTCTTGTTAAATGAAGGGTGAAGAGCATAAGGGGACATTTACTGAATTTCTACTTCACTTCTTCCATAGCAGCAAAGGCTCAACCAAAGGAGAGACTTTAACTTCTAATGAGCATAGTTTAAAACAGTTAAATATGAAGTTTGATGCAAAAACCTTTTTAATATTGTTTTGATAAATGCAGTGTTCCTTGTCCTTGCAAAAATAATAATAATTATAATAATAATAATAATTGTTTCAGTCTAAGAGATTTCCCCTTTTTCTGCATCCTAATCAAGATCTGTTACTTCCTGTGTCGTTAATTTTAGCCACTCTGACAGGTATTACGTGGTATCTCATCGTGGTTTTGATTTGTATTTCCCTGATGATGAGTGATCTTGAGCATCTTTTCACATGTCTGTTAACCTTCCGGATGTCTTCTTTGCAAAAGTGTCTATCTATTCATGTCTTTTGCTTATTTATTCACTGGATTATTTGTTTTTTGGGTGTTGAGTTTGAGAAGTTCCTTAGAGATTTTGGATACTAACCCATTAACAGATATGTCATTTGCAAATATCTTCTCCCATTCCAAAATTTCCCTTATAGTTTTGTTGATTGTTTCCTTGACTGTCCAGAAACTTTTTATCATGATGAGGTTGTGGTGAATGGGCTCTCATTAACATTTCCAGGCCCAGATGAAATGTGGCTTCCTTATTGAGAGTAACCTCATACAGTCAGGTAAGTGCATTTTTGCTCCTCATATTTCCTGCTAACATTTTAGTGAAAGCCAGGATTTTTATAATGGCCAATGGGACCCTACATTATTTACAATTTTCCTGTCTTCTCCACATCTTTGACCTCAAGATCTTATCTTAAAGCTTTTCCTCTAGTCATCCTTCCATCCTCAGTGACCTTAATGCAGACAGCCCTTGGCTATCTTCTTCACATCCTTTGAAGGTTGCTTAAATAACATTGTCTCAATGAGGCCTACCATGACTGTCATATTTAAAACTGCAATTGCTCTACCAGTCAGCTTTATGTTATGTACTTTCTCATAGTATTTATCACATTATAAAAAACCATAAGTTTTATTTGACTTATTTTTCAATTACTATACCTACTGGATAGAATATAAGTCCCCATGATGGCAAAGTTTTGTTGTTTTGTTTTTCCATTCATATGTACCAAACATCTAGAATAGTGCCTGCATAATAAATATTTATTAACTAAGTGAAAAATAAATCTTGAGAAAGTTACTTTGCCTCTTTAACCTCTGCTTCCTTTAATTTTAAACAGAGATCATAAGAATTCTTAAATGAGAAGCTATAGTGATTAATAAATGAGATGATGCATATAAAACAGTTAGCATAATGCCTTACTCATCATGCTCAATTAATAATGTTAACTCTTATTATTAATGGTTTTATTATTTTGTGGGTTTTTAACATTCAAAACCTAAACTCATAAATATTAAGTTTACAGAAGTGTAAAAGTAAAAGTTCTGAAAAAGAACTCAGGAAAAATCTTTGTAGGTGGACTTTATTATATAGTTATATATTTTTTAATGTCAGAAAAATGATAAATTATATTTTATAATATGGAAATAATCTAGACATTAACAAAAGTATATTCTAGACATCTTAATATTTCTCTTTGAAAGCCATATAAAGAATGAAATTTATCAGTTTTTAAATATTCAGAACTGTCAGTTTCACACCATTTTTTACTGACTCTCATCTTACAATACATAAAATGTCATTAATATTTAGGCCATTCTTTTTTAACACCAAAAATAGATCAAAGTGATACACATAGTTTTTTTAAAAAATAAAAACAAAAAGTATTGATGGAGTTAAAACAAAAAACTAAGCAATATCTTACCCTGACCTTCTGCATGCCCAGTTATACTCATTGAAGCTTTAATTATTCCTGTTCAGAAGTGATCCTGTGCTTGCTTTATTCAACATGCATGTGTATACTGCAATTTTTTAATTCATCAAATGAAGAGGTTTTTTTCACTGTCTTTAAGGTATGATAAATTAGCTATTAACTTATTTCTCCACGTCAAACTCTCTCAGTTTTTTCCTTCTTCTAATTCTTGGTGATTTTAAGGCCTAAAAAAATTTCAACTAATTATCCTTGTTAGTTGTTTTAAGTATTGAAATTTCTAATTTCAATGTAAATATTATCTTTTGAATTTCCCTTTTGTAAGATGAGCATGTTATTAGTTCTATGCTTCCTTACCTTTACTTTTTTGTTAATGTTTCAATTTTTTATTTAGATTCTAGTTAGTTAACATATAGTGTAATATTAGTTTCAGGAGTAGAATTTAGTGATTCATCATTTTCATATAATACCTGGTGCTCATCCCAATAAGTATCTTCCTTAATGCCCATCACCCATTTATCCATCTCCTGCCCACCTCTCCTCCAGCAAATCTTAGATAGTTCTCTTTTTTATGGTTTGGCTCCTCTCTCTCTCTCTCTCTTTATTCCCCAAATGTTTTCCTTTAAACTGCACATGTGATTGAAGTCATATTGTAGTTGTCTTTTCTGCTTGATTTGTTTCACTTAGAATAATACACAAGAGCTCCATTTACATTCCTGCAAATGGCAAGATTTCATTCTTTTTGATAGCTGAGTGATATTCAGCTATTATATTATTATTATATATCAGTGATTATATATTATGTAATTTTATGGTATATGGCATATGTAATATAATTTTATGGTATATATATATATATATACCACCTTTTCATTATCCATCCATCAGTTGATGGACATTTGGGCCCTCTATAATTTGACTATTGTTGATAATACAGCTATAAACATTGGGGTGCATGTGCCTTTTTAAATTAGTATTTTTGTATCTTTTGTATACTTAGCAGTGCAGTGGCTGGGTCATAGGATAGTTCTAGTTTTACTTTTTGAGGCATCCCCCTACTGTTTTCTGGAGTGGTTGCATTCCCAGCGACAGTGACAGTTCTGCTTTCTCTGCATCATTGCAAATGTCTGTTGTTTCTTGTGTTGTTAATTTTAGCCATTCTGAAAGGTGAGAGGTGGTATCTCATCATAGTTTAAATTTGTCTTTCCCTGATGGTAAGTGATGTTGTTTCATGTATCTGTTAACCATCTGTATGTCTTCTATGGAAAAATATCATTTCATGTCTTGTGTATTTATTAACTTAATTATTTGTTTTTTAGGTGTTGAGTTATATAAGTTCTTTACATAGTTTGGAAATTACCCTTTTATCAGACATAATCTTTGCAAATATCTTCTCCAGTTGCAAAGGTTATTTTTTAGTTTTGTTAAGTGTTTAGTTCGATATGCAGAATCTTTTTATCTTGATGAGGTCCCAATAGTTCATTTTTGCTTTTCTTTCCCTTGCCTCTGGAGATGTAAAGTTTAGTAAGAAGTTGCTAAAACTGAGATCAAAGAGGTTACTGCCTGAGTTCTCCTCCAAGATTTTGAGGGTTACCTGTCTCACATTTAGGTCCTTCACCCATTTTGAATTTATTGTTGTGTACCTGTGAGAAAGTGTTTCGGTTTCATTCTTCTGCATGTCGCTGTCCAGTTTTCCCAACACCATTTGCTGAAGAAACTGTCATTTTTTCTGTTAGATATTCTTTCCTGCTTTGTTCAATATTAGTTAACCATACATTTGTGGGTTCATTTCTGGGTTTTCTATTTTATTCCATTTGTCTATGTCTGTCTCTGTGTCAGTACTATTCTGCCTTGATGACTACAGCTTTGTAATATAGCTTAAAGTCTGAAATTGTGATGCCTCCAGGTTTGTTTTTCTTTCTCAATATTGCTTTGGCTACTTGAGGTCTTTTGTAGATTCATACAAATTTTAGGATTATTTGTTCTAGATCTGTGAAAAATGATTGTGGTATTTTGACAGGGATTGCATTAAATGTGTAGATTGCTTTAGGTAGTATAGACATTTTAACAATATGTGTTGTTCCACTCCATGAACATAGAATGTTTTCCATTTCTTTGTGTCATCTTTAATTTATTTCACCAGTGTTTTATAATTTTCAGAGTACAGATCTTTTACCTCATGGTTATGTTTATTCCTAGGTATTTTACAGGTTTTTGGTGCAATTATAAGTGGAATTGGTTCCTTGATTTCTCTTTCTGCTTCTTCATTAAAGCTGTACAGAAATGCAACAGATTTATGTATATTGATATTGTATCCTGAGATTTTACTTAATTTGCGTCTCATTTCTACCAATGTTTTGGTGGAGACTTTCAGGTTTTCTAGAGTATCATGTCATCTGAAAACAGTGAAATTTGACTTCTTCCTTGCAGATTTGGATGATTTTTATTTCATTTTATTGTCAGATTGCTGAGTCTAGGAATTCCAGTACTATGTTAAAAAACAATGGTGAAAATGGACATCCCTGCCTTGTTCCTGACCATACACGAAAACTTCTGTTTTTCTCAGTTGAGGATGATATTAGTTTGTCATATATGGTCTTTATGATGCTGAGATATGTTCCCTTTATTCCTATTTTGTTAAGGTTTATAAAGCATGGATGCAGTATTTTGTCAAATACATTTTCTGCCTTTATTGAGAGGATTATATGATTCTTATCCTTTCTTTTATTAATGTGGTGAATCACGTTGATTGATTTGTGTACATTGAACCATACTTGATCATGCTGAATGATTCTTTTGATGTACTGATTGAATTTTATCTGCTAGTATTTTCTTGGGAACTTTTGCATCCATATTCATTAGGAATACTGGCCTTAATTCATCTTTCTAATGGGGTCTTTGTCTGGTTTTGGAATCAGGGTAATGCTGGCCTCATAAAATGAGTTTGGAAGTTTTCCTTCCATTCCTATTTTTTAGAATAGTTTGAGAAGAATAGGCATTAACTCTTCTTTAAATGTTTGGTAGAATTCCCCTGGGAAACCATCTGGCCTTGGACTTTTGTTTCTGGGAATATTTAGATTACTTATTCAATTTCTTTGCTAGTAATGGGTCTTCAAATTTTCTAATTCTTCCTATTTCAGTGTTGGTACATTATGTATCTAGGAAATTACCTATTTTTTCTAGGTTGTTTAATTTGTTGGCTTATAATTTTTCATAATATTCTTTTATAATTGTATGTATTTCTTTGGTGTTGGTTGTGATTTCTCTTCTTTCATTCATGATTTTATTTATTTGGTTACTTTCCCTTTTCTTTGTGATGAGTATGGCTAGTATATTATCAGTTTTATTCATTCATTCAAAGAAGTTTATTTCTTCTCTAATCTTTATGATTTACCTCTTTCTGCTGGCTTTAGGCTTCATCTACTTTTCTTTTTCTAATGCCTTTAGGTATAAGGCTAGGTTGTGTATTTGAGAAATTCTTGCTTGTTGAGGTATTGCCATATACTTCCCTCTTATGACCACTTTTGCTGCATACGGAAAGTTTTGGGCCATCATATTTTCTTTTTTTTTCATATATTTTTAAATTTCTTCTTTAATTTCCTGGTTAACCTATTCAGTCTTTTAAAAATGCATATTAATTTATTTTGAGAGAGAAAGAAGAAGCGTGAGTGGAGAGGGAAAGACAAAGAGGGTCTACATAGCCGTAGCTTGGAACTCCATGTCAAAACTCCAGTCTTTGAGCTCCACTGGTTGTAAATATTCAAGATAATCAGTCCCTTTCATTTTCCCAATCAATGGCTTTGGAGAAGGAATTTCCTTGTGCAATCCCCTGTGCACTACTCTCCCTCCTTCTCTCTCTCCTCTCTGAGATCAGGACTCCCTCCCTTCTACAGCACTCACAATATTTTTCTCCACCAAATCATGTCTCTCCTGCCCTCCATGATGTGGCCTCTTCTCTCTCTGCAGTCATGCAGCTCTTTTTGTCAGTCCTCAGATAGATGTCTTGTGTGTTCAGAATGATGGAATATTAATCTAGCTGTTTTGAGGGATGAGGTAAGCATAAGGTCCTCATACTAGTCTACAATCTTAACTCCTTTTGACTTGCATTTTAATATTGATAATATTGTATTCTATTGTATTCTGTTGTGTCAAACATAATTAAATGTTTTGTTTTTTCTCTGTAGCTTGAATTGTAAAGTTGAATGATAAATATTGGTTAATTATCATGATTGTGTATCTGTTGTTCAATGGAGAACCTAGTAGTATATGTAGTTGCATTTCTTCCTCAGTCACAGCAATAATGCCATTCAAATTTGGAATATTCTTAGTGTCAACTGCAAATATATTTTTCATTTTTTAAGCATTGCTCTAACTCTTGAAATCATGCTAATATGCTTATGTCTTTAGGAGCAATGACTATATTTTGCAACATTATCATTAACAACCAATATTTTAGATTGAATTTGATTTTGTTTATTGATAAAACTGTATGTTTTAGGGGCGCCTAGGTGGCTTAGTCGGTTAAGCGTCCGACTTTCGCTTAGGTCATGATCTCGCGGTTCGTGGGTTCGAACCCCGCGTCGGGCTCTGTGCTGACTGCCAGCTCAGAGCCTGGAGCCTATTTCGGAGTCTTGTGTCTCCCTCTCTCTTTGACCCTCCCCTGCTCACGTTATCTCTCTGTCTCCTAGAAATAAATAAAAATATTTTTTAAAAAACCCTATATGTTCTACTATATTGTATATCCCAAGAAAGTAATTTCTTAAAATTCAATTTGCCATATAGTTTTAATTGACAGAATTTTAATTTGTCCCCATAGAAGTTTTTTTTAAAGTAAACTGGCCAGTGCCACAGCTTCCTAGTGCTACTATAGAACAACTGATGAAGAAAAGTTGAAAATTAAGACTATAAGAAAGTAACTTCAGGGGTCCCTGGGTGGCTCAGTTGGTTAAGCATCTTTGGCTCAGGTCACAATCTCACGGTGTGTGAGTTTGAGTCCTGCATCCGGCTCTGAGCTGACAGAGCATTTCCTGCTTTGAGTCCTGTGTCACTCTCTCTCGCTACATGTCGCCAGCTTACACCATCTCTCTCTCTCTCTCAAAAATAAATTAAAATGTAAACATTTAAAAGAAAAAAAGAGAAAACTCTTCAGATTTCTTGTTTTTTATTCTCACTTTCTGGGTCAAAATATAGGTGATTTCCTTGAGAAGGTATTTTTCATGCAAGTAGATATTCATGATTTTCCTTTAATAAAAATTGTTTAATAGTTTCAGGTGATAAAGAAATCTAGATTTTATGCCATTTTTCCCCCTGCTCTTATCTTAATGTTTATTATTTTTGAAAGGCAGAGAGACAGAGCATGAGCAGGCGAGAGGCAGAGAGAGAGGGAGACACAGAATCTGGAGCAGACTCCAGTCTCTGAGCTGCCAGCACAGCTCTTGATGCGGGGTTTGAACCCACTAACTGTGAGATCATGACCTGAGGCAAATTTGGACAGTCAACCAACTGAGCCACCAGGCACCCCTAATTAATCTTAAATTTTAGGACCATATCTTACCCTGGTTTTTATTTATAGGTTCATAATGAATATTCTAAATTGGTGATCTCTGTATTCATTTGTCCTGTTCTGTAGAACTCAAGAAGAGATTTCATTTGTGTGTGAGTGTGTGTGTGCTTCTGTATGTTTCTGTGTGTCTGTGTGTGTGTGTGATAAGGAGAGAAAGAGAGAGAGAGAGAGAGAGAGATCTCCAGAGAAGGGCTTATCTGCGTGTTATTAATAATCTCCCTTCAACAGTACCATTAGTCTTCTTTTTTAGAATTGTTAAAATAAATTTTGAATATTTTATAACAAAATTAAACACAGTGGTTTCTCATTAGATGGTACAAAAATTCTACAGTGACATAAGGAAAATTTTTTGAAAATTTATAGACATCTCATATAATTACATTTAATGCAAAGAAGAAATTATCTGTCATTTTTTTCCTAAAATTATGTTAAATTGCCAAGAGTGTTTCTAATTAAACAAAGATCATGAAACAGCAACAACCCAATCTATTATTTATGCAAACATTTATAGAGCAGAAATTGTAAATTAACATATAAAGTTTACAAATATTATCTAACCCATGTTTACTTATCAGCAGTGGATTTTGTGAGAATATTGTTAGCACATATAATTAAAATCACATTTACTACTTGGCCTGGGAAGAAAAAATAAACAGACAAGTGTAAGTTATTTTTCGTGATTATCTTTTTAAAAAATTTTTCATTAGAAAAAATAATTCATGTAAGTACAATTCAAGTGTTAAGACATGATAATTAATAATAATGACTTCTGCTATAAAGCTATTTGAGACTGACTACTTTGAATTGCCATATTTCCTTTTGAAATGTATTTTTCAGGTTATAGTTTAATTTCTAAATAGTGAAATTATTAGATTGTTTTTATGTTAATTGGAAGTGTATTTAGAATATTTTTCTTAGAAATTGTTTGATGAGCTAATGAAAATTATAATTGTAACACAAATCTATATTTTTGATGGCTGAAATATTGCTTTACTGATAATCAAATGGAGTATCATGGGGAAATATTCCATAGTACTTTAAATAAAATCTGAGTAATACCTAATCACTGTATATCAAGGTCTAAAGAAATTTGAAAAGATACCTAATAAACTGTTTTGATAATTGAGCTAATTTGGGTGTGGGATATATTTTGTCAAATATTAAAGGATACTGATTTCTCCTCTTTCCATGTATTAAATTAATTAAAATATTAAACAATGACTCAAAGTTTCAGAATTCCAAGAGACTGAATAACTTCATCAATTTTAAAAAATAAATTTCCATTTATTTTCTCCTCAAGCTAAAAGTGACATTATCCAGTATTACTTGCATTGCTTTTTTTATTTCTTCCTTAATGAGCCTTTACTCTTTTATTTAAACAATCTAAGTAATGGAAACACCCTTCTGCCATCTTAGAAAAGCTCACTAAAAGTTTGGTTAGAGTCACCTTGTTGTCTTTCAAGATGGAAGTGACCAGGTCCCAATGCCATTCATGAAATATAGATGCAAAATCCTCAACAAAATTTTGGCAAGTCAACTGTAACTTTTATATATTTCTATAAGTACATAATTTTCAAAAAGTTTAACTTTGAAAAAATTTTAAATTATTTATATAAATAAATGTATTTATTTGCCTACTTAAAGTTTATTTTGAGAGAGAGAGAGAGAATATGCATGAGAGATGGGGAGAGGCAGAGAGAGAGAGAGAGAGAGAGAAAATACCAAACAGGCTCCATGCTGTCAGTTCAGAGCTAAAAGTTGAGCTTGAATCCACAAACCATGAGATCATGACCTGAGTCAAAATCAAGAGCTGGACACTTAACCAAATGATCAACCCAGTCTTCCCTAAAGATGTTTTTCTTCCCTTAATATGAAAATATACCATTATGAGTGACACTGATTTTGGGTATAAAAAGGTGGCTCAGTATTTGAAAATCAATCAATGTAGTGCACCATATAAATGGACTAAAAAGGAAATAGCATGATATCAATTGATATAGAAAAAGAATGTGACAAAATTCAATATCTATTCATGACTAAAAAAAGAAAAACTTCTAGTATACTAATAATAGAGGAAAACCTCCTCAATATCATAAGAAAGAAACAAAAGTTAAAGGTAACTTCACACTTAATGATGAAAGACTGAATGTTCCCTTTCTAAAATAAGGATCTGGGCAGTGATGTCTTCTTTAAACTTTTTATTTACATAATTCCAAAATTTGTATCCACTGGAATTTAAAAAAACATAATAAATACAAGGAAAAGAGATTGGAAAAGGAGGAATGGGAAGAATAAAATGGTTTGCAGATAACACAGTTGTGTATGTAGACTACCCCAAGGAATATACAGAAAGACAAAAACAAAATTCCTAGACCTAATGAGTCATTAGATTCAAGATCAGTACACAAAAGTCCATTGCATTTCTACATACTAACAATAAAAGTTAGAAAACAAAATAAAAAATGCCATATCTTTCCCAATTGCACCGAAGAAAATAAAATAATTACATGTAAATCTTACTGAACATGTACTGAGATTATATGCCAAAAACTATCAAATTGTGATGAAAGAAATGAAAGACTTAATATTTGAAGAGATTACCATATCCATGCTACTGTAATCAAGACTGTGTGGTATTGCTAAAAGAAAGACATATAGATCAATGGAATCAAATATAAAACTCAAAAATAGATCCAAATATGCTTACTTAGCCTTTGGTAAAGGAACAAAAACAATTAAATGAAGAGTCCCTTGTCAAAAAAATGGTCCTAGAGAGATTGGACATCTTTAGACAGAAAAAAAAAAAAAGAACCTTCCAAAATTTGCAACCAAACTTTATTTTCTCCAAAACACTTTTGTACTTATAATTAATATTTTGGTTTTGTATTTTGTTATTCCCAAAAGTAGCCTCCCCAAGTTTTTTGCANGGGGAAGTACATATATACAAATATAACACTATTAAATAATTATGTAAATGTACCCTTAAAATAGATAAATGAGATGACTGACATGTGAACATTGTGATCCAATTATAGCTCAAATGTAAACTTTGAGTGCATGCTTCTCTTCATAAAAAGAGACAATAAATGCAATCTGAATTATAGTTGCACAGTGTTACTTGTTTTATTAAGGTAAAAACTAAAAACAATACAAGGAGTGAGATAGGGGAAAATACTTTATTTCTTATACTGTGATTTCAAAGTTGCAGTTGTTTGCACAGAAGCAGTAATAAAAATAGATTTTTTTTTTTTTACAAAATGGAACTAGTCAACAAAAATGAAAGAGATTTTGGTGCTTCTATCTTTATTCCCTCTCTCTTTGTTCTGCAGTCTTGGTAGTCATTTCCCTAGGCTGATAAAGTGCTGCATTTTCCCTTCAGTTTCCTCATTTTCTTGGGATCTTGAATTACTTCACTTTCTCATAAGTTTGCCCAATAGAGCCTGCAGAAATACTCTTTAAGATATTATTTTTAGAATGTTGATTATATACAATTTAATAAATCGCAATTTTAGTTTACCATTTTTGATTCTTCTGACTTTGATATTTCCCTTAATGCCATTTTAATTTCATTATGCTTGCTATATTTTGGCTGTCTTTATTGCTTGTTTTATATCCTATGTTAATTACTTTGTTTCTCTTCTAAACCAATTTTCTCCTTCACTACTCAAGGGAATTTTCTCTCTTATACAGTACAATGAAAATCAACAACTTCTCCAAAATATAAACTCTGGCTTCAAGGAAGAATAATTCAATTTACTACAAAAATATATGTTTGGTAATCATTGTATATTTACAAAGCAACATACAAGGTACAGCATTCAGGTCCAAAAAACAGATAAGATACAGTTATTGACCTTCTTTCTGAAACTTATAGTCAAGTATAAATGCATAAGAGGTATATATTTAATTGTATTTCAAAGTAAAATGAATAGCAAAGTCTTAGAGGAATAATGTTCAGAAGGTGGAAGGCAGATAAGAAAGACAAAAATGTTTAGGTATCTACAAAGGCTTTTGTTTAAATCTATCTTTTAAATAGGTCTTAAACAAATGAAGAGTCTAACAGATAATGTAATTGAGTTTTCCCAAAGGCAGCCCCTGTCCCCAAACATTTTTATTTCTTGAGAAGGTTATTCTACCTCCTTAGACTTTAGTTGAAAATGAGTCATAAAGACCACCTAGCTTATAAAGCTGTTATGAAATTTAAATGTGATGCATGTAAAACACCTTGAAGATTTTATACATTGTGTATTCCAAATTGTTCTTTCTTTGTTCTTTCCATTTTTTTTTTCTTCAGAAAATCTGGTATGGTCATTATAAGATTAATGCCAGTATGAAAAAGGTAAATATCCTATAAATTTTAGCAAAATAAACCCAGCAATATATAGATAGTATATTGTGACCAAATATGTTTCATCCCAGGAAGGTAAGGGTGGATAGACTTATTAGAGAATCTACCTATATAATTTTCCTTACTTAAAGGAGAGAAAAAATGTATGATTAGGTAGTTGTGGAAAATGCCTTTACTGACAATCAATGCATATTTATCATAAAAACATAAAGATAGAAGGACATTTTCTTAGCTTCTCAAAGTTAATAAAGAACAACATAATATTTAATGGTAAAATCTTGGAAGTATATTCTTTAAAAGCAAAGAATGAGAACAAATATCTATTCCTTTCACATTTATTTAACATTATATTTGAGGCCTTAGCCAATTCTGGAAGACAAAGATAAGAAATAATAGAGACTGGAGAGAAAGAACAATGATAATATACTAACACATTAATAGAGTATATAAGATTTTAAGTAGGTTTCTTGGCTAAAAATTCATTTTGGCATTAATTACATCCCTATTCGCTGGATAAAAAAGAATAAGAAAATGTGATTTTTAAAGAATAATGACATCAACAAATGAATAGGCATATACTATATATGAAAATACATATACATAAAAAGATTCACTTTTGCAAAATGTCAATTTTCTTCAAATTAGAGAAGAAAGAAATTATAAAAAAATTTCAATTTTCTTGCTAGAAATTGACAAAGCTAATAGGAAAATATATATGAACTAGAAAGACCCAATGACAGACAAGACAATCTTAAGGAAGAGCAAAGGGTCAGACAATACCACAGAAGAAAGAGCCCAGACCTGAAACCACTTACCCCTGAACACTTTATATATGACTGTGGTAGATTATAAATCAATGAAGAAAGAAGAAGTTAACAAGTAATGTTAAAAATAGTTTTCCATTTAAAAAAGTGAATCTTTGTTTAACATCATATACAAAATTCCTGAGTATTAAAGAGATCTATGTAAGAAAACAAAAAATTAGTAGAAAATATGAATACTCTTCATGGCTGAAGGGTACAGGGTATTTATATATCTGAAAACAGAAAACGCTTTAAGATGTATGATAATTTGATTATATTAAAATTGCAAAAGCATTAATAAGAGTAAAAGTCAAGTTCTAGGCTGGAAGAATATGTTTGAAACACATACAACTGGCAGAGAATTAGCAACTAGACTTCAAGATACCCACCTATAAATAAAAATTAAGATGGAAAATGATATAATGTAAAAGTGGAAAAATATAATATATAAACTCACTTTGTCGAGGGGGCTGTCACTTGTAAATGTATGACAGGAACTTCAACTTCATCAGAAGTTAAGGATATGTAAAATTGAACTACAATTAAATATCTGTCATTACCCTAAGACCCTAAGCTAGACAGTAATTTCAATGTTTGCCAGTAACAGTTTTGGAAAGGATATAGAGAAATAGGACATCCAATATTTTGCTGCTGGTGGAAGTGTAAGTTTTTACAGCCATTTTGGCCAGCAATCTGGAAATCCCTATTAAGGTATGTGCATACTGTATAACCTCCATACCCTATGGCTCAACGTATAAAACATAACTCTTTCACAAATGTGTAAGAAAAAAATTGAAATAATATTTGT
This sequence comes from Crocuta crocuta, assembly GCF_008692635.1. Lineage (NCBI taxonomy): Eukaryota > Metazoa > Chordata > Mammalia > Carnivora > Hyaenidae > Crocuta > Crocuta crocuta. The sequence continues at coordinate 7,981,439 of NW_027528818.1, read as the reverse complement.
ATCAGATCTTTTTTTGCGAGAACAAAACAGCATTAACAATAATAAAAATCCCAAAACAACATAAATAACCAAACCAGTGCATTTGGTATAGTCATCCAGTGGAAAGCTACCTCACTAAAAAATAGTGAAAATGGTGAACTTTATTTGCATTTATTAAATTGGATAAATCTAAAATATATGAAGTTGAAATAAAGGAATTTTTAGGGGGCATATAGTACAGGGTACTATTTACACGGAAAATTATGCACAACATTTAGAGACAGGTACACAGTAGCAAATTTGTAACATATGTGGGAATAATAAAAATTCAATTAAGAATTATAGTTAGCTGTGGCAGGAAGAGGCAATAAGGAGGTAAAAGCGAGCTAATACTTTAACTGTGTTTGTAGAGGTTTATATCTTAGTCTGGGTGGTGGCTACCCATTGCTTATATTGTTATGAGATAATATATATCATAATATCTATAATATATAATAAATGATAACACATATCTTATATAATATTATTCATAATTCCACTTTTGCATGCTTGAAATATTTCAAAATAAATAATATATAACACTTAAAGAAGGTAGCAGGCAATGAAGGAGAGTATTGCCAAAGAGTAAACCATAGATTAAGGTAATGTGAAGGTAATTTGAAATGGGGTAGCTGACAACTGATTTGAAATGCATACTAAGGTGATAACTGGGCAATCCTATAGCACTTAAGTGGTGTGTTTGAGCCATAGTTCAAATCATTTTCATTCTGCTTCCTATGCTGTATCCTTTATAAAATACCTATATTTACGTGCCCTTTCAGTACCTTGCCCATTCCATTTTGCTTTTTCTAACCAAGCAAAGCCCAAGGAATTTTGAAGATTCCAGAGATAATTTGGTCTGACATTGCTCCCCAAGGGGTCACAAAGTAGTTATAATAAAATTGCTTTGCCTCTCAAATGATCATTTCAATCTTCTTTACACATCCAGCATTTGTGCACATGAGAATATCTACCATGTGCCATGTCACTTTATCTCCAGGTAAAGTTTCTGCCTTGTAACCACTGCTAACCATTTCAGATTGGAGAAGAAAAGCACTTGGTTCTTCAGCTCTGAACTACCCCAAGGTTGACTCTGCCAACTTTGCCTCTCTTAATTATGTAAAGGAATCTCTTAACAGTGTTGTGATTTCTCTTACCTTAGAGAATGACTAGCTCTAGTTTGACTTTTCTGTTGTATAGGATTTTGCTAAACAAAATGCAAAACAGCCCATATGCACCAATACTCTGAAACTTTTCTTACATTCATCTTATTACTACAGTCTATGACTCAGTCTACTATTCCAAACAAGAAAGGCGCCTCCTCCAGGGACGGTGTCCATAGGCATTCAAAATGGTCCCGTGTCTGTCCTACACTACAACCTCTTACAAAACTAGGGTGTCCTGAAACCCTGGAAATAGAATCATTTACCTTTATACCAAGAAGGTTAGGAAGGCACCAAAATCTGCATGTGCGCGTGCCCAGGCCAACTTCAAGGAATTTATGTTGTGAAGCCTACAGTTCTTATGAGATTATCTAAAACGAACCACACATCAGGAGGGACTATAGTGGTTACATGTGTGCTAAATGTGTTGGTAACAGGGTCAAGCATGCTTTCCTTATCGATGAACAGAAAATCATGGTAAAAGTGTTGGAGGCATAAGCACAGAGTCAGAAAGCTAACTTAAAGGAATGAACTTTTTCTGAGTAATAAAAAAAAAAAATGACAAAAAACAAAACAAAACAAAACAAAAAACCCGAAGGTGAAAGTTTGACCAGGTTTCCAGGTTGAAATTTCCACTTCGCATCTGTTAGTCCTCATTAGTTACCTCCTAGACTTTCTATTAATTAATTCTGCCTTTATGCAACATTATAGTTTTAGGTACCAAATTTTGTGTCACTTAGGGAATGAAAAAGACAAATAATATCAGTTTCATTTTTTTTCTGTCATAGAGCACTACCTGAAAAATTGGCAGTTCAGAGCTCGTTCTGGGGAGAGGCAGGTCACAGTTGGCACGGCACCCCCATAGTCCTTCAGGAACCCAGGCATCTTCTGTCTTTTCCCTCTGCCGTGATTAGCATGAGGTTCTAACTTCAGAGTCACAAAAAGTCATCTATAATTCTGTCTGTAATACCCACATTCCAGGCAATAGAAAGGAGGTCAGTAAACAAGCTGTTTATCCTCCATTTAAGGAGTTTCCCAGGAGTTTCAGTAGGAGCCTTTTCTTACCTCTATATGACTACTTCAGCTGAAAGGGAAGAAGAGACCTGTAATAATTTAGCTGGGCTGCTTAGAATAAAGTAGAATTTTGCTCTTCTGATATTTATTAAAGATTTAACTCCTTATCAGGGTTGTTTCCCTTTTATTAATTACCTCCACAGATATTTACTGTGTTTGATGAACAGCTTAAGTGTCATCCCGGTGGTGGAAGAGGAACAGTTGCTAACCCTTTTGCTAACCTTCAGTCTTTTACTCACCTCTCTCTACATCGCCCATACACCTGCTCACAGAGCATCCTGTAGATGTTTGCTATAGAAGTATTGTATGCTCTGGTTGCTGTCAAAGTTCTGGAGTTTGCCTTCAGGGGACTTAGCACAACCTTGATTCTTTCTGAAGCTTGACTGTTTCCTCATTCAGTCTCTGGTAAATCAGTTCAACCAGCCACCCTCTGCAGGAGCACATGGCAGGTCCTCAGGCTCACGCTGGGAGTATGAAGGAATAGGTGTATCCTTTCAAAGTGATGTGAAAGCTGAGAAATGCAAACACTGACCTCTTCTTATCTGAAAATGTGTTGCTGTATTTTTGAATGTCCTGCAGTTAAGCTGTTGTTTTTGACTTAGGAACAGTCTCCTGTCAAAGGCCAAAATGCATAGCCAGTATACAACATCCATTGGTTATGAATTCCTTCTTGCATCTTATAGGAGCTTTTTGCACTGAATACTCACTTTCCTTTATTTCAGCCTTAAGGACAACAGCAAAATAATTTGTTATATTTGTCTCTTCCCTCTCTCCTCTACTTTTCCTATCTAACTTCTGGAAATAAAGGTGTTACCTACTTTTCCTTCCTGTTAATTAGAAACTTGTCAACAACATATTTGAATTATTTTTCACTGTACTTGCGATTGCCTTCTCTTCTCCTATGTAATGTCACATAGCTTAAACTTAGCAAAAGAAAGATAGCAAATATTTTTTACTTTATGAAGAAAAATGCATCCGTTCAATTAATATTTTGTAATATCTCATATTAGTGGCCCTCCTTCGTTGCAGACTCTCCTGTATACATAGACATTCGTTCACCCCCAAAGTCACCATTCTGTCAAATATGGTAAGAAGAAATGATATAAGTCCAGTATGCCCAGATCTTCATTATATCTTATAAATTTTGCTGACTCAGGAGTCCACACAATGCCAGTGTATTTTTGTCAGCCTGAGTTTGTTGCTTGCAGAAGGTAGGAGTAAACTTTGTTTTCAATGTCTACTGCTTCTTCAAGGGACTATAAATTAGTGAACTTTTGGACAATGGATGGGAGGAAGCAATAGAAATGTGATTACTTTGTGAGCGGCAAGTGGTTCTTTCATATAGCATCTGAAAAGAAATAGCTCTTGCTATCCCAAACAATATGAACCTTTCAGTCTATTTCCTGTCCACTAATGACAATTTCTTATTCTAAGAGAAAATATAATCTCCTGGCTTTCAATTCAGTCGTTCCTTATATTGACCAACAACGAATGACAATTTTTCTAAATTGCTTCTCTAGCGATTTCTTGTTTTGGACTCAGTCATCAAAGGATTATGTCAGGGGTGGAAGGTGTATTAAACTAATGCACATCACTCTTTTATTAGCTTTTCAGCTTAATATCTTATCTTAACATAATAGTTAATACTTAGAAATCATTTGTAATGGGAAGATACTGTTCTTTGCATCTTATCTGTATTTATCCCATGTAATACATACAACAACCTTGGTAATATCCTTATCTTATAGAGTGTAAGACTGAGGAACAGAGAGGTTAAGCAACTTGTTTAAGGTCTCACAGTTAGAAAGTGGTAACTAACCCTCTAATCAAGATTCAATCCAGGCAGCTTGGCCCAGAATCTGTGCTTTAAACAAAATATTACACTGGCATTCTCAGGTTGATATCTGAATCTGATAAATTATATTGCCTACTCAAATAAAGTTTCTGAACCTGAATATTAATGTATAAGACCGGGAAGGATGCATTTGCAAATAAGTTCTGCTCTAGAATGGGAAGACTAATTTTGGAAGGTTTACTTCAAACAACAAACCTCTGTATTTCCATGCACTACTGGATTTTTCTTTAAAAATACATATAGGGATAGATTCAGAACACTTAGAAATGTATTTATCAGTCTTGAAAACATCACAGTGATGTTTGGCCTGTGAGCAGATTCTAGGAAGTGCTCTGACCTCTTCTTATCTAAAATCAATATTCCACCAGATGACATCACCACACTCTACTCTAGCCCTTGCCAGGGGTGACAGTATTGGGTAAAGATGTAGAACTTGGAAATCTCATGTATTGCTGGAGGAAATGTAAATTGGTACAACCAATCAGTCAAAGTAGCTGTATGTAAAAATCTAGAATTCATTTTATTATCTCAGGTGTAAAAACAACAAAATCTGTTGGTTTTCTTGGCCAAAATACAAAAATTTATGATGTTTTTATTTTAGAATATCCTTATGTCTAGAGTATCCAAATGTTTACAATGTAACAGAAAGGAAAAATAAATGTGGTTTGATCATTCAAGGGAATTCTATATAGCAAAGAAAGTTATGACAGTATGGATGAATCTTACAAAAATATAGAATGAGATAAAATAGATATTTTATGTTTATATATATATTCTATTATATATATTTATTTATATATATTCTATTATTCCACTTAATGAAAGAAATGAGTATCATTTGTGGTGTTAGAAATCAAGATTGTGTGACTCTTAAGGGGAAAGGAGTTTGATAATGACTAGAATGGACATGAGTAATGTTTCTTGGGGTACTAATAATGTTCTATTTCATAATCTTGCTTATATGCTGGGTTCACACACACACACACACACACACACACACACACTTACTGATTTAGGAGGTATTTTGTCTCTCAAACTAGTATTTTGATAAGCAGGAGTTTTCAATTTACCAAATTTGCCAAACTTTTATTTATGGTAAGCATCTTTGTCCTCTGTTTAGAGAAGTTTTGCTTATTCCATGGACAGGAATATATTTTCGTATACTTTCCTTCTAAAAGCTTTAAAAATACCTTCCACATTACAATCTGTAATACTTCTGAGCACATGCACGCATATGTGCATAGATATGATAGAGGTAAAAATACATTTTTAATGTGTCACTTATGTCATAAGTCAGGGGTGGATCTGCTTCTGTACATATTTTGTTTTACTTTGTGTCAATATCACACTCTTTTTGAAACAAGGCTAAATAGGTGTGACTATTTGGTGTTATAATTCCTTCAGCTATACTCCTCTCCAAGTTTAATTTGTCTTTTCTTGGCTCTTTAAACAATTTTAAAATCTTCATTTTTAATATTCATTTTTAGAGCTTGAATAAATATTGATTGCTATTGAATTGACTCTACATTTTGGAAAATCAAAATGTATAAAATATTGGAACTTCCAGTTTATGTATTTAGTTCTTCTCTAATTTGTCTTAGTAATGTTTTATACTTAACAGTGTTGAGATCTTATACACTTTTTGATTTCTTCCTAAGAATTTGTCATATGTAATGATATTTTGAATGAACATTTTGAATAATATTTAAACTCTGATTTTCATGATGTTTGTTCATGATGTACAGAAATTCTATTGATTTTGTATACTAAATTTGTATCCAATATGTATGTCTTTTACATATATTTCTTACATGAATACAGTGATGAGGATCTCTCTTACAAAATTGCTAAATGTGGGCATTTTTGTTTCATTTTCAAACTCAAAGAAAATATTTACTATTTCATCATTGCATGTGATGTTTGTCATTTATTGGTATAAAGTATTTAACAGATTAAAAATTATCTTCTATGTTTTGCTCACTTAATAAATTTTTAAAATCGGGCATAGAGTTGAATTTTGTCAGAAGTCTGATTTGCAACTATGATGAAAATCATATGGATTTTCTGCTTTTCTCAATTAATATGGTAAGCATATTGGCTGAGTTTTGAGCGATGAGCTAGACTCGCATTTCTGAAACAACCCTATTTTATTATTTATTTTCTTTATATGTATATCTTGATATTACTTACTTATACCCTCAAATGGTTCATTTGGTTGTTTGGTGTGTACACACTTGCACAGGCACTATATCTGTTTGACATCCATCAAATCTGTAGTGATGTGCCTCTTTCATTTCTCTTTTTCTTAGTTAACCTGGCTTTCCAATGAATCAAATTTAGGTTTTATTAATATTTTCTAATTGATTTCTTACATTTAATTACAGTGATTTCTGCTTTGATTCTAATTATTTCTTTTCTTCTGCCTACTTTGATTTTAATTTACTCTTGTTTTCCAGCTTCCTAGTTTGGAAGCTGACAGTATTGACATCTTTCTTCTTTTCTAATATGTGGATTCAGTCCTAGAAATTTCCCTGTAAGCACTGCTGTTGGTACATTCCACAAATTTTATTTAGTTGATTTCATTTTCATTTAGATAAAAATATTTTAAACATTTTCTCAAATTTATTTTTTAACTTTTTTCCCCCAGATATATGTTGTTTTGATTTCCAAGTACTTGGGGATTTTCCAGCTATTTCTCTAATTGAGTTCTAGTTTAATTCCATTGTAACCTATGAATAATACGCATCATTTCTATTCTTTTGAGTTTGTTAAGATGTATTTTACATCTTATGACTTTGTCTTATGATATTTGGTTAGAAGGTAGGCTGGTATGTAATTTTCTTCTTTTATATCCCTTTTTAGGATTTAATATTCAGGTTATTTCGGATTATAAAATTTGCTAAGAAAGTTATTTTTTCTATTCTGTGGAATATTAGTGTTATTTTTTTGTCTCTGTAAATGATTTGCAAAAATTAGCTGATGAACTATCTGGGCCTGTTTTCTTTGAGACAGTGATTTATAGTAAGATATTCAATATCATTAATATTCAGATTTTTCTATATTTTCTACTGCCAACTTCTTTTAGTTGTGGGATTTCTTAAGTTTATTTATTTATTTTGAGAGAGAGGGATGCCACACTTGTGAGTGGGGCAGGGGTAGAGAGAAAGGAGACAGAGAATCCTAAACAAGCTCTGTGTTGTCAGTGTTGAGCCCAACACAGGGCTTGATCGCACTAACTGTGAGATCATGATCTGAGCCAAAATCAAGAGTAGGACACTTAACTGACTGAGCCATCCTGGTGCCTCAAGTTGCAGAATTTTTTAAGGCATTCTTTTATTTTAATGAAATTTATTTATATTAAGTCTTTATTTTCTTTTGGTATCTATAAAATATATATTGGTGTTTCCATTTTTATTTCTGATGAGTAATTATTCTTTCTCCTTCTCTCACTCACTGTCTATCTAGCCTTTTTATTTTTTATTTTTTATTATTTTTTTAAATGTTTTATTTATTTCTAGGAGAGAGACAGAGAGAGAGACAGCGTGAGCAGGGGAGGGTCAGAGAGAGAGGGAGTCACAGACTGAAACAGGCTCCAGGCTCTGAGCTGGCAGTCAGCACAGAGCCTGACGCAGGGCCCGAACCCACGAACCGCGAGATCATGACCTAAGCGAAAGTCGGACGCTTAACCGACTAAGCCACCCAGGCGCCCCCTATCTAGCCTTTTTAAAGCTTCATTGTGTTTTGTTAATCTTTTAAAGGATCACCTTTAAATTTGTAGGCATGCTTTATTGTACATTTGTTTTCTCTTCATTTGTATATGCCCTTTTTTGTGTTCCTTCCTTGTAGTTATGCTTACTTATTTTTCTTTTAGAGAATATTTCATGTGTCCCTTATACCTTAATCACTTTTCCTTGCTTCTATTTCTGCGCTTTAATTTTGATATTTTTACTGACCTGTTGTTCATTTCACTTTTTGTTGTTACTGCTGAATCTAACATGTCAATAATCTATTGATTAATTTCAATACTTTTTTTTGTTTTCTATAAACTATGTGTTCTTATTTTTTTTTTACAAATAGTTTATTGTCAAATTAGTTTCCACATAACACTCAGTGCTCATCCCCACAAGTGTCCTCCTCCATGCCCATCCTCCCCCCCCAACATCCATCAGTCCTCAGTTTTTGTCAGCATTCAAGAGTCTCTCATGGTTTGCCTCTCTCCCTTTCCCCCACCATTTCTCCCCTTCTTCTCCCCCTTGTTCCTCCGTCAAGTTCCTCCTAATCCTCCTATACGTGCAAACATATGATATTTGTCCTTCTCTGCCTGACTTATTTCGCTCAGCATAACACCCTCAAGGTCCATCCATGTTGCTACACATGGCCAGATTTCATCGTTTCTCATTGCCATGTAGTATTCCATGGTATAGATAAACCGCATCTTCTTGATCCATTCATCTGTTGATGGACACTTAGGCTCTTTCCATGTTTTAGCTATTGTGGAGAGTGCTGCTATGAACATTGGGGTACATGTGCTCCTATGCATCAGCATTTCTGTATCCCTTGGGTAAATTCCTAGCAGTGCTATTGCTGGGTCCTAGGGGAGTTCTATTGTTAGTTTCCTGAGGAACCTCCACACTGTTTTCCAGAGGGGCTGTACCAGTTTACATTCCCACCAACAGTGTAGGAGGGTGCCCGTTTCTCCACATCCTCGCCAGCATCTAGAGTTCTCTGATTTGCTCATTTTAGCCACTCTGACTGGCGTGAGGTGGTATCTCAGTGTGGTTTTGATTTGTATTTCCCTGATGAGGAGGGATGCTGAGCATCGTTTCATGTGTCTGTTGGCCATCTGGATGTCCTCTTTGGAGAAGTGTCTGTTCATATCTTCTGCCCATTTCTTCACTGGGTTGTTTGTTTTTCGGGCGTGTAGTTTGGTGAGTTCCTTATAGATTCTGGATATTAACTCTTTATCTGATATGTCATTTGCAACTATTAATTTCAATACTTTTATTTTCATTTCTATAATGTTAATTTGATCTTTTATATACATTCCAATCTCTTACTATATTTTTATTTTTGTCTATTTTGTCCATTTGTTCCTCTGTTATTTTAATCTTATAAATCATATTATTTTAAAGTCCTTGCTCGAAAATTTTTAACTCCTAGATCACCTCAGGATCTACATCTTCGACATAGTTTTATCTTGAACATTATCTTAAATATTAGCCATATTTTGTTGCCTTATAATATGCCTAATGCTTTTTACTACACATTAGAGGGCAGAGTTGAGAGGAAGTAACATGTTAAAGTTATCAAGGCATGACTACATCACATGTGAGGGAGAAAGTTTCTGCACAAGAAAAATCAGAAAACACATATGGAAGACTGGAAATCATACACAGATCTAGAAGTTTGTTTTGGGGGGTGCTGGGCACCAGAAACAGGATTTTAGACATGTTAAGCTCAGGTGTCCCCTTTAAATTTATTGTCTAACAAAGTTAACAAAATTGGTTCTTAACTAAGGATCAAATGTTTTTCAGGAAGATCCTTCTGATGGTACTGTGAAGGATACACTACATAATTAAATAAAAAAAATAGTGGAAGAAAACCTGTCATAAAAAAATTCATGGTGCCACTACTGTAGAGTGGTCCGAAGCCCTAAATAGTGGCAGAAAAAGCTCCAAGACTACCTAGCAGCCAAGTGAAAACTGAACTTCCGAAAAGTAAGCCTTACCTAAAAGCCAAGAATAACTGTCAGATTCCTCCGCCTTCTAAATCTACTATTATGCCTCAAAAGGATGTTATCAATCACGTTGCTTTGCCTTTCAAAGCTACAAGACCCATCAGCAATAAACTCCAGCCCAAACCATAGGATCCCAGAAGCCACAGCTGCAGCCACCAAAACTTCTAGGCAAACTATGGTGTCACTTAATATATAAGAACTGAAAACTGCAAAGAAGCAGATAACAGATAAACGAAATGCTAAATGCACAGACCCTGTAGACAATAATCATGCTGAAAATGAATCATTGGATTGCTTTCTAAAAGTGATGAACAAGGAGAATTTGCCCCAAACCTTACCAGACTCTGAAAGGAAGCCAAATTCTGAATTGTAGACAATAGGTAAGTCAAAGATTAATTCTTATAATCAAACCAAGAGCAGTTTGACTCCTAAAGAGGCCTTGGGCAAAAGTTCAGGGAATAGTGCTGTTCTGAAAAACAGAGTTAATGAACAATTTGTTGGAGAAACACAAATTAGGATTCTACCAGTAAAGTCATAGCATCTCTCTCGAGGAATGAATCTTTCAAGACCAGGAGAAAAACTGCCAAGGACAGGTCCCTCTCACTATGTTCAGAACTTTAGTAGGACTCATATTAAGGCTTAGTAGGACTTAGTTTGCTTAGTATGCTTAGTAGGACTCAAGCATCTAGGAAACCAGTCGTCAAGGACATTAAAGATATAAGGGTTAATAGGGATAAATATGAAAGACCAAATAAAAGTAAGTTACAGTCGGGGCGCCTGGGTGGCTTAGTCGGTTAAGCGTCCGACTTTCGCTTAGGTCATGATCTCGCGGTTCGTGGGTTCAAGCCCCGCGTCGGGCTCTGTGCTGACTGCCAGCTCAGAGCCTGGAGCCTGTTTAAGTCTGTGACTCCCTCTCTCTCTGACCCTCCCCTGCTCGCGCTGTCCCTCTCTCTCTCCTAGAAATAAATAAAACATTAAAAAAAAAAAAGTAAGTTACAGTCACACACCATTACTGAACAGAAAGTAAAACAAACCAAGCCTTGTACATACCCCAGTGTACTTCCAGGATGCTATAACAACAGACATCTAAACATTAAGCAAGATCAGAAATCCGCCCCGCCTTCTTTTAGACCTCAGACATCATGTGCGCTACAAAAGTCAAAACCCATAAGCCAAAGGCCCAACTTCACACTTTGTAGTTTGAATTCAGTCATTCCAAGCACCCCTAACATAACAGCAAATGGAACCAATGGGAATAAATGCAGCAGCAGCTATAAAGAAAAAGCACAGACTTTGGACTCCAAGTTGAAAAAGGCTCTTCCCCAGAACCATTTTCTCGATATGATAGCTCCCCAAACTCAGGCTGGCGGCAAAACTGTAAATGAAAGAAGAGTCCCAAATGGGACCGAAACTAATCCAAATATTAAGATCACAGCAGAGGATCAAAGGAAACATCTGGAAGAATGTCAGAAATTCAAGGGGAATATCTATAAATAGCCTTCTATGGAACTTAAAACAAAAATACAAATAACACAGGAAATGAATATTTCATTTTGGAAAAGTATGGAAAGAGAAGTGAAGAGAAGAAAGCACAACCTGAACTATCCTATAAAATTAACACTCTAACAGAATGTATGCAGTTCACTGAAGGGAGTATACTTTCTAATAACATACTTAACATATTGTCCAGTATTCCTGAGGCCAAAAAATTTACTAAATTATGGATCTTCAAACCCAAATTGTTGGCAAATAACAATGCCTTTGATTTTATTGGGCCATACAAAGAGGGCATTACATAGAGCAACAACTATACAAGAGTCACAAGAATTTGTTCTTAATATTTTGCAAAGCCCAAACAGAATCACTGAAGAAGTTACCTCTGACTCTTTCGTTACTGAAATGAATATAAAATCAATAGAGTAGCCGGCCAATAAGACAAGAAAAGTCTTGTCTTTCTCTAAAAGAGAGAGAACAGTTTACAGCAACTTCCCAAATAACCAAGGCAGAACAGGATAATCATCCTGGTATCAAATAACAGATTGCCTTGATCCCTAGAATAAGTGCAATGCCAGAAGTACAAGACATGAAGCTCATCACTCCCTCACTCCTGGCAAGGACGGAGTAAGCTGTGTCCTGCTGTATGGAAATGCTGCAGGAACACGATTTAGTAGTGGCTTCTCTTAATGGCCTATTAGAAGTGGAAGAAAAGAGTGTTTTATTTCCATAAGAATGAGGCTTTGCCTATAACATTAGGATTTAAAATTCTTGTGTTATAAATTCCTTTTTTTTTTTTGAGTGAGAGAGAGAGAAAGGGAGAGAGAGAGAGAGCATGAGTGGGTGAGGGGCAAAGGAAGAGAAAGACAAAGAGCATCTTAAGCAGTCTCCACACACAGCATGAAGCCCAACTCAGGGCTTGATTTTACAACCATGCGATTATGACCTGAACTGAAATTAAGAGTCAGGAGCTTACCCAGACTGAACCACTGACGTGCCCTTTTATTTTGTTTTATTTTGTAAATACAATGTATAGAAAAACTCAGCCAACATATTTCAAATTTAAAAATTTTAGCTTTCTTAATATTTAAGTATCATCTAAAACAAAAAATATTAACTTTTGTTCTTTCCTTACAAAGAAATGTAGCAAACATTATTCTATGCTTTTAAGCACAATTCCGTGGCAGCCCAGAGCAGGAAACAATTAACTCCCTAACGCAGGGCATGCATGACACATAAAAGGTGGTCCTCCAATAACAAATCAGAATTTGCAGGGGTAATGAAGAGGAAAATGTCCATACAGCTTAAAAACAAAAACTAGATGAACAACTCTTTTAAAATAAAAAAATTACCTATAGTAGGAAAAGACATAAATTAAAATATACTTCAAATAAATTAAAACATACTTCACAAACTAAAAAATTTACCACAAATTTTGCTTGCATTTAAGTGCTTATGGATGTGGCACATTCCATCAGTGAGCGCATTTTCTTCTTCTTCTTATTATTAATTAATTATTATTTATTATTTATCTTGACAGAGAGAGAGGAACAGCAGGGGAGGGGCAGAGAGAGAAGGGGAGAGAGAATCCTAAGCAGTTTCTGCATTGTCAGTGCAGAGCCTGATGAAGAGCTCGATCTCAGTACCTGGGGGAGATCATGACATGTGCCAAAATCAAGAGTCAGATGCTTAACTGACTGAGGCATCCAGGTGCCCCGGTGAGCACATTTTCTAGTAATAACATAAACTTTTCTGATTCTTATTTGAAAATTTAGAATTTTGAATTTGGAAACCTATATTATTTCTTTCAGTTTGATGAGCCTATGAAATACCCAAAATAAAACTGTATGTAGATCTTCCTCAACTTATATTATATCCCAATAAACTCATACATAGTGAAAATACTCAAGGACAAAAATTCATTTCTTACACCTAACCTATTGAACATCATAACTGAGCCTAATCTACCTTAAGTGGACTTAGAACACTTAACTTTCACCTACAGTTAGGCAAAATAATCTAACGCAAAGCTTACCTTACTAATTAAGTGTTGAGTATCTCATGTAATCTGTTAAATACCATCCTGAAAGTGAAAAGCATAGTGGATATGGAAGCTTGTTAAGTGTCCTGGTTGCTTACCATCATGATCACGTGGTTAAATGGGCGCTATGGTTCATTGCCTCTGCCCAGCATCATTAGAAAGTACGCATGCTACTCACCCACAAAAATATCAAAATTTACAATTTGAAGGATAGTTTCTACTGAATGTGTATCGTTTTTGCACCATAATAAAGCCAAAAAAATTTTAAGTTGAACCATGATAAACCATCGATCATCTGTACATATATTTTTTTTTGCTAACTTCCAAATCATTTTTTAAAAATGTTTTCTAATGTTTATTTACTTATTTTTATGAAATCTCTATTTTATTTTATTTTTTTTTATTTTTTTTTACAAATAGTTTATTGTCAAGTTGGTTTCCATATAACACCCAGTGCTCATCCCCTCAAGTGCCCTTCTCCATGCCCATCTCTCCCCTTCCCCCCAACACCCATCAGTCCTCAGTTTGTTCTCAGTATTCAAGAGTCTTTCATGGTTTGCCTCTCTCCCTCTCCCCCACCATTTTCCACCTTCTTCTCCCCCTTGGTACTCCGTTAAGTTCCTACTAATCCTCCTATACGTGCAAACATATGGTATTTGTCCTTCTCTGCCTGACTTATTTCGCTAGCATAACACCCTCAAGGTCCATCCATGTTGCTACACGTGGCCAGATTTCATTTTTCTCTCATTGCCATGTAGTATTCCATCACATAGATAAACCACGTCTTCTTGATCCATTCATCCATTGATGGACACTTGGGCTCTTTCCATGTTTTGGCTATTGTTGAGAGTGGTGCTATGAACATTGGGGTACATGTGCTCCTATGCATCAGCACTCCTGTCTCCTTCCTCCAAATCATTTTTGTAATTTATACTAGTTGTTTGTTTCTAAAGCAGAGTCTGACTTATAGTAGATGTAATTTTGTACTATAAAACCAACAAATATTTTTCTATTTATTCAAATAATTAAATAAATATTATAAATGCTACATACTGCAATTACTGTGAAGTTCCCAAAAATATCAAACTTACAGATGACCTTTAAATTGCTCATTAAATAAATTATTTTTTGTGAGTCTCACACACAAAATTATTTGTTCTCAGTATGTCAACTTCCTTTCTGTCACTAATACATGCATGAGCTAGTTTTCACACAAGTGGAGAGATATAAAAACTTGTTCAAATATGATGTTACTCAGTAAGGGGTAATGTAAAATCTGAAAGTACCCTGTCTCTTTAGTCTTCCACTGTTATGTATTTCTTTAATTGAAAGACATTAAATAGAGGTTCAGCAAGGGAGAATGAAATAAAATAGTATGAAATAAAATAGTGATTCTTTTGCAATTAGTGGAAAACTAGTGTAATAACCATATATGAATCTTACACAATTCTCTAGTATATTTCTTTTCAAAGGAAGTTCTCAGTGAATGTTCACACTTTGATTTATTGAGTTTCTGTATCTGAATCTGTCAATGATGTTCATTAAAGTGCAGTCGGTCTCAGTCTTTTCCAGTATGCTAGATAATTATATTATTTATCACAGTATACTATGAGAATGCTTTCATTAATATGACCTTATATATAACACTAATAATTTCTATTATTTTATTTATCTATCTGTCTATCTATCTATCTATCTATCTATCTATCTATCTATCTATCTTGAGAGACAGAAAGTGGATGCACAAGCATTAATAGGAGAAAAGGCAGAGAGAGAGGAGAGAGAGAATTCCAAGCAGGCTTGACTTACTGTCAGCACAAAGCCTGATGTGGGGTTTGAACTCACAAACCATGAGATCATGACCTGAGCTGAAATCAAAGAGTCAGACACTTAACCGATAGAGCCACCTCGGTGTCCCTAATTTCTAGTTTTCTAAAAACGAAGTTATAGAATTTGGGGTCTAGTGAAGAAATAGATATGATTTCAATCCTGCATAATTTTTGAGGGATCAAAAAAAAAAACAATCTTACTTCTATAAGTGGAATATAACTCTGAATTGTCTTAATCTTTAACATAGTTTAAACTTTGTTATTAAAAATAATTAATTTTAACACTATTAAAAATTCTTATATAACCTCTGAGGATATGACACTTCTCAAATTGTGATAATCCTCCATATTGAATGAGTAATTACCTGTTAGTCACTTCAGTCTTCATGTGATAAGAAAAATCTAGGAAAAGTTCTCTACCTGTGTCACCTGTTTTATTGGTACATCATCTCCCTTATTTAAACCTAGCCCGTGAAAATAGTGTTTCTTTTTACATAAATGTAAGCCAAATATTTCAATAAACATAATAATAAAATGTAAAAAAAATCTAGGGTAGAAAAAATGATTTATGAATTTTGGTTCTCTCCCACTGTCAATAATATATTCACTTTATATCAGAATTTAAGAGTTACATTTTATACACACACACACACACACATATGCACACTGAATTGAGTAAGTTTACCTGTTTTAAATTCATTCACTAAAAATATCTTCACAGAACCTAATCCATGAAGATGCAATAGTGAGTGAGAGAAAACTCTTGCCCTTGCAGAATTCTTGCTCTAGTTAGGGAGAATAAAATAAACAAATAAATTAGCATGTCACTTATTTGAAAATGTAAAGAAGAAAAAGAATAAAGTTTAAGAATATTGTATAGGGCTGGGACACCTGGGAGGTGGCTCAGTTGGTTAAAACGTCCAACTCTTGATTTCATAGTTTTATGATCTCACACTTCATGAGACTGAGCCTCACACTGGGCTTTGCAATGACAGTGCAGAGACTGTTTGGGATATTCTCTCTCTGTCCCTCTCCCCTCTCAAAATAAATAAATAAACATTAAAAAAGAATAACTTATAAGGTCCAAATTTACTAAAAATTGTAAGGCCCTCAAAAAATGTGTTTTTATCTTGTTTTCATTCTTATTCTCCTGTCAATAGTGAATCACATTTTCACTATATATACTCAATATTCTCTTTCTCTATTTACTGTCTTCATAGAATTAGCTAATATAAGTTCTTCTTGCTGATTGATTAGTCTACTATACATACCAAAACTTTAATTTAATTATTTTAACTACACACTTTGTATTTTTATAGAACATTATGTGTAGCAGAAGATTCTGGGAAGATGGCAAAGTATGAAGACCAAGGAATATGTCTTTCCACCTAGACAACAATTGCATTGGCAGAATCAGTCTGATGTAAGTGCCTTGGAACTCTGGAATCTACTGAAACTTTGCAAATTCTGGGGGAAGGCTCAAAAGTAAACTATAGTTAATTTTAATCCATTTCAGCTCATAGCAAAGTAGTAGCTACACATCCATCCGATCCCCCAGCCCTATGGCAGGCAGTAGTATATGCATTTCAATAGCAGTCTGCATACAATTTGTGGGAACCAGTGTGGACAAAAAAGAACCTGCCCCTTCCAAATATATGATATCTGCATTCTGACTGCAGATTGCTCTTTCTGATGACAAAGGTGCACACAAGGAAGCAGCTATTGTGCTGTGTCTTATTACTGCAAGCACCTTCCCCTCTGGATAAGGTAACTTCCAGGATATTTAAAAGTATGCTTTGGAAAATAGACATTAAAAACTAGGACACTCCCAATAAAACTAACAGGCAACCAACGGAATGAGAAAAGACAGTTGCAAATGACATATCGGATAAAGGGCTAGTAACCAAAATATATAAGGAATTCACCAAACTCCACACCTGAAAAACAAATAATCCAGTGAAGAAATGGACAGAAGACATGAACAGACACTTCTCCAAAGAGGACATCCAGATGGCCAACAGACACATGAAATGATGCTCAACGTCACTCATCATCAGGAAAATACATATCAAAACCACAGTGAGATACCACCTCATGCTGGTCAGAGTGGCTAAAATGAACAAATCAGGAGACTATAGATGCTAGTGAGGATGTGGAGAAACGGGCACCCTTCTACACTGTTGGTGGGAATGGAAACTGGTGCAGCCCCTCTGGAAAACAGTGTGGAGGTTCCTCAGGAAACTAACAATAGAACTCTCCTATGACCCAGCATTATCACTGCTAGGAATTTACCTAAGAGATACAGGAATGATGATGCATAGGGGCACATGTACCCCAATGTTCACAGCAGCACTCTCGACAATAGCCAAAACATGGAAAGAGCCTAAGTGTCCATCAACTGATGAACGGATCAAGATGTGGTTTATCTATACAATGGAATACTACATAGCAATGAGAAAGAATGAAATCTGGCCATGTGTAGCAACATGGATGGACCTTGAGGGTGTTATGCTGAGTGAAATAAGTCAGGCAGAGAAAGACAGACACCATATGTTTTCACTCATATGTAAAACATGAGAAACTTAACAGAGTACCATTGGGGAAGGGAAGGGGAAAAAATAGGGAGATGGAGGGAGGCAAATAAGAGACTCTTTTTTTTATGTTTTATTTATTTCTGAGAGATAGAGAGACAGCTGAGAAGGGAGGATCAGAGAGAGAGGGAGACACAGAATCTGAAGCAGGCTCCAGGCTCTGAGCTAGTTGTCAGCATAGAGCCTGATGAGGGGCTCGAACCCACAAACCGTGAGATCATGACCTGAGAGGAAGTCAGATGCTCAACTGACTGTGCCACCCAGGTGCCCCAATAAGAGACTCTTAAATATTGAGAACAAACTTAGGGTTGATAGGGGTGAGGGACAGGGGAAAATGGGTGATGGGCATGGAGGAGGGCACTTGTTGGGATGAGCACTGGGTGTTGTATAGAAACCAACTTGACAATAAACTATAATAAAAAGGGGAAAAATATAGATGGATTTATAAATATTCTGAAAAAAAATAGTGCACTCAAAAACAATCTTATATGGCAAAAATTCGAAAGTAGAATGCCTGGGGAAAGGTTTAGGCTCATAAAGGACCTGAGAAGACCTGAAGTTTACACCTTAAGCTGATAAGCATATCACATATAACAATAAAAAATATCCTGGGAGAGAGAGAATCTGATTTCCAGAGTTACCACATTATTAGATTAAAATGTCCAGTTCTCAACAACAACAGCAAAAAGGCAGAAAGCTTACATAGAAACAGAAAAATATGGTCCATTCAAAAAAAAAAATATATACCAACAGAAACTGTTTATGAAAAGGACTGATGGTAGATCTATCAGACAAAGACATTAAAACTGTTTTAAAGATGCTTAAAGAACCAAAGGAAGACATGGATAAAGTCAAGAAAACAATATATGAACAAAATCTAAATATCAATAAGAAGACAAACAAACCTGAAAGAAAATTTTAAAACTGAAAAGTACAATACCTAAAATGCAGCCTTCACCAGAGGAATTGAAAGGCAAATATGAACAGGTAAGAAAATATCAGTTAATTTGAAGATAGGGTAATGGAAATTATCAAGTTTGAGTAACAGAAAGTAAAGTTTGAAGAAAAGTGACTAGAACTTAAGTAATCTGGGACATTACGAAGTGGAGCACATGTGCATTGTAGGAGTCCCTGAAGAACCGAGGGAATATTTGAAGAATTAATAGCCAAACTTCCAAATTTGATGAAAGACATGTATATAAACTTCCAAGAAGCTGAATAAACTCCAAGTATAATAAACCAAAGAGACACACGCAATAGACATTTGAAAGCCAAAGACAGAATGTTGAAAGCAATAAAAGAGAAGCAACTTGTCACATACAAGAAACAGATTTCTTATCAGAAATTTTGGAGGGGAGAAGGCAGTGGGCTGCTATGTTCAAAGTATTAAAAAGGAAAAAAAACAATTGTCAACCAAGAATATGGTGCAGCAAAGCTGTCTTTCAAAAGTGAGACAGAAATTAAGACAGTTCTAGATAAACAAAAGCTGAGGTAGTTTTGAACCATTAGACTGCCATGCAAGAAATATTAAAGAGAGTACTAAAAGTTGAAATGAAAGGACACTAGACAGTGTGAATAAATAAGGATCTCAATAAAAGTAAATATAA
This sequence comes from Crocuta crocuta, assembly GCF_008692635.1. NCBI lineage: Eukaryota > Metazoa > Chordata > Mammalia > Carnivora > Hyaenidae > Crocuta > Crocuta crocuta. Next base: position 7,962,030 of record NW_027528818.1, on the reverse strand, counting down.
GAGCAATTTTAAAAGCTAGCATTATTTTAACAATGATGTGTAACTACACTTTTTATTTTCTACATGATTTAAAAGACTAACACACTAAAAACAAAACAAAACAAATAAACAAAAACAAGAACAAACAAAAAACAATTAGTCTAAAAGCTAGTACTGTTGTAACTTTAACCCACAGTTTGCTTCCACATAATTTAAGTTATAAATTATTTTAAAAATTTAGCTTAGGGGCACCTGGGTGGCTCAGTCAGTTAGGCATGCAACTTTGGTTCAGGTCATGATCTCACAGTTTGTGAGTTTGAGCCCTGCATCAGGCTCTGTGCTGACAGTGCAGAGCCTGGAGCTCACTTCAAGTTCTGTGTCTCCCTCTCTCTGTCCCACTCCACTCACACTCTGTCTCTCTATCTTTCTCAAAAATAAATAAATGTTTAAAAAATTTTTTTAAATATAGTATACTTTCAGATACACCATGTATAAAGATGTAATTTGTGACATCAACAACTGCAAATGTGGAGATAGAGCTGTATAGTAGCAGAATCTTTGCATGTTATTGAAGTTAAACTTGTAGCAGTAGAATTTGAATGCTATAACTTTAGGATGCTAAATGTAAACCACATAGTACCATAAGGAAAATAGATATACAGCATACATAAAAAGAAATGAGAAAAGAATTTAAGTTTTTCACTACAAAAAAATCAACTAAACACAAAAGACAGTCATGTGAGAAACATGAGACAAAAAAGCTATAAGGCATATAGAAACAAATAGCAAAATGACAAAAGCAAATCCTCCTTATGAGGAATTACTTCAAATATAAGTGAATAAACTCTTCAACAAAAGATAGAAACTAGAAGGATGGAAAAAGAATGGATTCGACTATATGCACTCTACAAGACACTTGCTTTATATAAAAAGACAAAATAGGTTGAAAGAGAAAGAATGGGAAAAGATATTCCATGCAAATAGTAACTATAAGAGAACAAGCATGTCTATGTTAATATCAGAAAAAATAGGCTTTAAATCAAAAAAGAGTACAAGAAACAAAAAGTCATTATATATTAATAAAATGTTTAATACAGCAAGAATGCATAAGAATTATAAACATCAGCATATACAACATAATATTAAAATATATGATGGAAAAATTAACAGAATTAAAGAGAAAAATAGTTTTACAATGATACTTTCTGCCCTTACTCTTCTATTTTTGACCCTACTCTTAATAATGGAAAGAACAACCAGACAGAAGTAGGTAAGGAAATAAAAGACTTGAACAACAATAAAATAATTAGATCTAAAAGATACTTAAAGAACACTCTATTAAACAACAACAGAATATACATTCTTTTCAAGTGCAAATGGGATTTCCATAACAGATCATATGTTGGGTCACATGTTAGGTCTCAACCCATTATTTTAAAGATATCATACAAAGTAAATTCTCTGACCACAAAAGGATGAAGTTAGAAATGAGTAACAGAAGGGAAACTGGAAAATTCACAAACTTGTGGAAATTAAATGATATACTTTTAAGCGATCAGTGGATCAAAGAATAAATTACCAGGAAGATTTTAAAAATAAGATAAAGGAAAATAAAAACACAACATACTAAAACTCTTGAAAGAAGTAAAAGCAGTGGTAATGGAGATATTTACAGTTATAAATAAAAAAATTAAAAAATCAAGAAAACTCTTCAATAAATTAACACAACTTTATACTCTAAGGAAGAAAAAGAAGAATCAAATCAAACCCAAAGCTAGCAAAAAGAGGGATATAATAAATATTAGAGAAGAGACATATGAAATGGAGACTAGAAAAAAGTTGAGAAAATCAGTGAAACCAAAAGTTGATCTTTGAAAAATTCCAAAAAATAGACAAATCTGTAGCTAGATAGACTAAGATGAAAGAAAAGAAAGTTATTCAAACTACTAAAATTAGATATGAAAGTGAGGCCATTACTCACAATTAGACAGAAATAAAAAAAAGATCATAAGAGTATTATGACCAACTGTATGCCAACAAATTGGATAACCTAGATTAAATGGACACATTCCTAGTAACAAAAACTTACAAAGCCTAAACCATGAAGAAATAGAAAATCTAAATAGAACTAGAAGTAGATAGGTGATTGAATCCTTAATTAAAATTCCTAGACCTGATGGTTTCATTGGTGAATTCTACCAAATATTTAAAATTAACTAATATCACTCCATCCTAAACTTTCCTAAATAACTGAAGCGTAAGGAATACTTCTCAACTCATTCTATGAGGTCAGTGTAAGCCTGATATCAAAGCCTGACAAAAACACTCTAAGAAAAATACAGACCATATCCCTTATAAACGGTGATTTGAATATCCTCAACAAAATACTGTCAAATCAAGATTTGTAGCATTTTAAAAGGATTTACACCATGACAAAGTGGGATTTATTCCTTAAATGCAGGGATGCTTCATTAAATAATTGATCAATTAACTATATCATATTAAAAAGAATGAAGGAAAAAGACAATAATCTCAGCTGATGCAGAAAAAGCATTTGATAAAATTCAACACTACTTCATGATAAAAATACTCAACAAACTGGGAATAAAAGGATACTTACTGAACATAAAAGCCAAATATGAAAAACCCACAGCAAACATGATACTCAATGCTAAGCAACTGAAATTTTTTCCTCTAAGATCAGGAACAAGAGAAGGATGCCAGCTTTTACCACTATTCATCATAGTACTGAAGTTCTAGCCAGAGCAATTAGTCTAAGAAGATAAATAAAATTGTCCAAATTAAAAAGGAAATAGTAAATTATCTCTGTTTGCAGATATTATCTTATACACACAAAATTCTAAAGTTTACAAACACACACACACACAGACACACACACACACACAATTTAAAACTAAAAATTCAGTCAAGTATCATGATACAAAGTCAAAACAAAAATCAATTACATTGCTACTTACTAACAATGAACAATCAGTAAATGAATTTAGGAAGACAATACCATTTACAATAGTATTAAAGAGAAAACAGTTAGGAATTAACCAAAGATGTTAGATATGTATAAGTTAAAATACATTACTGAAAAAAATTAAAGACATAAATAAATGAAAGAAAGCCATGAATATGTATTGTACAACTTAATATTGTTAAATATCAATATTGCCCAAAGATTAGTACAATCCCTATCAAAATCCCAGTGACATATTTTGCAGAGATAGAAAACTCATCCTATAATCCCCATGGAATCTCAAGCAAGCTTGAATTACCAGACAATCCTGAAAAACAACAAAGCTAGAAGATTCATGCTTCCTGATTTCAAAATTAGCTACAAACCTGCAATAATCAAAACAATGTAGTACTGTCATAAAGATAGATATATAGACTAATGGAATAGAATAGAAATTCCAGAAATAAACCCTTGCATCTATAGTTAAATTATTTTTAACAGGGGTGCCCAGGCAGTGAGGATTGGATTGTCTTTTCAACATAATCTGCTGGTTATGAAATGAAGAAATTGGAAACTTGTGAACTATTACTAGGAATGTAAAATGGCAAAACCTCTGTAGAAAACAGTGTGGTGGGTCCTCAAAAAAATTAAAATTAAAAATAGAATTATTGGGGTGCCTGAGTGGCTCAGTCGGTTGAGCGTCCGACCTCAGCTCAGGTTATGATCTCATGGTTCATGGGTTCGAGCCCCACATCGGGCTCTGTGCTGACAGCTAGCTCAGAGCCTGGAGTCTGTTTCAGACTTTGTGTCTCCCTCTCTCTCTGACCCTCCCCTGCTCATGCTGTCTCTCTCTCAGAAATAAATAAAACATTTTAAAAATAGAACTGTTATATACCCAGCACTTCTGCCTCTGGTTACATACCCAAAAGAATTGAAAGCTGGGTCTCAAAAGAGATATTTATACACTCATGTTCAGTTACAACATAGGTGCACCTTGAAACTGCTAAGTTAAGTAAGCCAGCCAGAAAAAGACAAATACGGCATGATCTAAATACTTACATGATGTAATTAGGGTAGTCAAAATCATAGAGACAGTGAGTGGATGGGAGTAGGCATGAGCTGGGGAATTGGGGTAATGGAGAATTGCTTAATGGATATAGAGTTTTAGGTTTGTAAGATAAGACGGTTCTTGAAATGGATGGTGGTGATAGTCGCAGAGCAAATATGAATGTACATACCACTGAACTATACACTGATGAATGGTATGATTATAAATATTATGTTATATATTTTATCACAATAAAATACTTGAAAAATCATATATTGATTTGTGTATAAATATGGAAATCCATATTTAATGGTTGAAAACAATTTTTGCAGAAAACGAAATATGATAGAGTTGTCAATAATGGCTCTAAAATTAGCATTATTATTAGCAATTATTACTAGCAATTGTTTCTCCTTATGATGGGATAGAAAATAGATTTCAATATAATTCTATGCATGACTATATGCATGACTTCCACATGAAAATAAATCAAAAACACATAATCAGATATATTTTAATAAAATGCTGTAAAAATTTAGAGAAATAAGAACTGATGATAGCTTTGAATCAATTATTTCCATGTCTAACCTCTTTTGTTATTAATGATGTAGACTCAAGCATATCAAACAATTATCATAATGTTCAGAGTAATAAATAAAACAAATGATATTGGCTAGAATTATGGACTAGGTAAATGTTAAATCTTTAGTTGATAATGCCAGAAGCACATGTTATATTCTATCATATATTTGAGAACTTCAAGTTTCTTAATTCAAAAATGAATTAGAATGTACTACATAATACAGTCAAAGCAAACACTCAAGTGTTCCTATGTCCAGTTCTTTTATGCCATTGCTGGAAATTTTGGCATTTCGCTTTACTCTTATTTTGTACATACCCCATATATTTGGTATTGGAGGTAATTTTCCATCTCTGTAGTTGGATTATAAACTTCCCTTGCCACTTCTTCCCAAATTGCACTTTTCTGTCTGTCAGAAACATCTGGGCTGAGTAAGAAAATAATACTGCTCTATTAAAAAAAAAGGAATCTAGAAATGTGAACTATTTGATTACACTAAAATAGAAAGTTTAAACTAATCATTTGCTAATCTTCTCACATCTTCTTTGAAACAGCTTTTGATGAAAAGGTTAGCAGAAACATCAAATTTGTGGGTTCTGAATGGTTTGTTTGCTGGGAAAACATGCACAGTATTTTCTAAATGTGTTGTTAAGTAAACTATGGTTGATTTCAGTGAAATTATTTTGGTTTCAAGAGGGATTCTGCATAAATACTCACAAACTAAACTAAATTCCTTTCAACATCAAACTACATTTGAGTTAGTTCGGTGTTAGCCATTTTTAAAATGTAAACAAAAAATTCTAAAATCATAGAATTTGGATCCAAAAATGTAAAATGTTCTTGTGTGTCTAAATTGCTCATTGCCTTATGCTGCTAAGAAAGAACTGTTAAAAACTCATTTCCTATAATGAGTTTCTTAGGATCAAGTGTAAATTAAAATGCACCAGAGATATAATGCTTATGCTCTTTTGGTTATGAAGTTATTTTCCCCACATATTGTCTGCCAGGCTTTGAAAAGCAGAGGTGCCTACTTTAAACTTTATGTTAACTGCTGCCAAATATAAGAGTGGCATATGCCTCTCAAGTCACTGGAGAATATGAGCAAAATTTAAACATGAATCACATAGCAAGAGATGGAAGAAAAAAAGAATAAATACAAGAATGAGAATGAATAAATAAGAGAAACACAATTATATTTTTATTTTTATTTAGCTATTTATTTTGTTTTTGAGAGAGAGAGACAGTGCCAAGTGGGGAATGGGCAGAAAGAGAGGGAAACACAGAATCCTAAGCAGGCTCCAAGCTCTGAGCTGTCAGCACAGAGCCCAAAGTGGAGCTCAAATCCACAAACCATGATATCATGACCTGAGCCAGAGTCAGACACTTAACTGACTGAGCCACCCAGGTGCCCGAGAAACACAATTATAAAGTCACTAATATCAAGCATATACATTACAACTATAAAAATAAAAGAATTACACACCCCTCCTTTAAAATGGCACTATTACATTGCATTTTGTAAAGATCTAAATATATGCTGCCTACAAAATACACACCTAAAAAAATTGGAGGCTCCTGGGTGGCTCAGTTGGTTAACCGTCTGGCTTGGACTCAGGTCATGGTCTTGTGATTTGTGAGTTCAAGCCCTATGTGGGGTTCTCTGTTGCCAGCACAGAGCCTCCTTTGGATTCTCTGTCCCCCTCTCTCTGCCCCTCCTGCATTAGCACTCTCTCTCTCTCTCTCTCTATCTCTCTCTGTTTCTCTCAAAATAACTAAACTTAAAAAAAATGGAGATGTATATTTAAAAAGAAAAGGGTAAATACGCATAAAAAAGAACAAAGGATACAGAGTAAAATTAATCTCGGCCAAAGCATAATTTAAAGTAAAATCACCACGGAGAATAAAGATGTCCATTTAAGAATGATAAAATTTACAATACCTGTTAAGTATATTCATAAAATTGAAGTCAAATAAAATAACCTCAAAATATATAAGGCAAAAGTGTATGGATCAAAGAATGGGATTCATGGGGCGCCTGAGTGGCTCAGTCAGTTGGGCGGCCAACTTTGGCTCAGGTCATGATCTCACAGTTTGTGGGTTCAAGCCCCATGTCGGGCTCCGAGCTGACAGCTAGCTCAGAGCCTGGAGCCTGTTTCAGATTCTGTGTCTCCCTCTCTCTGACTCTCCCCTTCTCACGCTGTCTCTCTCTCTCAGCAATAAATAAAACGTTAAAAAAATTTTAAAAACAAAGAATGGGATTTGTTGCAGGTTTTGTTCAATGCAAAGCAGACTCTGAAATAATTTAGTGTTTAGAATATTTATTAAGGAAGGCCCTAGAAGGGAGGAAGAAAAAGCTGAAATAGCCAAAGAAGTTAAGTTAGATTCAGGCCTTACAGCTTCAGACAATACCATGGGGGTAGGGGAGAGGTTATGAAGTTGAAATAGCATTTAAGTGGTGTCCCTATTGAGGTAGTCTTTAGACTCCCACCTTCACTGCTTGACAGATTTAGGCTACCACCTCAGATCATGACAGGGGAAAGTGGCTCTCTACAACTAAAGCAATTCCTAAAGAGACCACAGCTAACGGCTCTCTGCTGCCAACACTCCCCACAGCTGTGGCAACAAACCCTTCCTTGGAGGAGGATCTCAGGTAGTGTATCTGCGTGTTCTCCACTCAGATCCAATTTGACATAAACATTCAGGAAACAGTTCTCTAAGACTCTGTTGAGTCTTTCTTCTTGAAGGGAACTTAGACAAGGAAAGTGAGGAGGTTGAATCACATTCCACATGATGATGGCTCATTTCAGGGGCATGATGATACTCATTCTCTCCCTATTCTACTATCCTCTTAACCTTTCCACCAGCACTGCTGATGGCTTAGCTGATGTGCCGGACCAGATTTTCATCCCTCAGGGGTCTGAGACTCTGGTCACCATGGCATTCTCATACCAATTGTATATTTAATATCAACATTAGAGAGGGATATTAAACAGTACACAAGTGGATTGTGTGGGTATAAACACACTTCTCTCTTACTTCATTGATTTTTAGCAATTATTCTTCCCCTGTTTATCACAATCAAACACCTGTGAAAATGGTCATTCTTCTTGTTGCCGTATGGATTGTGGACAAAAATGAGCCTCTATTCAGATGGTAGCCACAGCTCAGTGGACTTTTGCTATGATTCAGGCAGAAATATTCCTCATTTGGAAACANCACGAACCGTGAGATCATGACCTAAGCGAAAGTCGGACGCTTAACCGACTAAGCCACCCAGGCGCCCCGGAAACTAGGACTTTTAATGCTGCTCTGAAGATGGGAAGACAAATTCCTCAAAAAGTTATTAAGACTGGTTATACTGATTATAATTAGAGTTACTACTCTTTTCATTACTTAATATGGAGGCCTATATAATCTTCCTATTTGGAACCACATAAAGGTCTTTGTGAGAAGGTATATTACATCCTGGAGAGTGACTCTCTGTCCTTTTAAATAATCATTTCAGAGGTGACAATTCAGCTATGACTTCAGCATGCTATTCTAATTCTCTATCAAAGTGACAATTTTCAGCTAGTGTGGCATATAATACAGCCAGGGGATTCCATTGTTGTGGGCTAATTCACCATAGTCTTCACTATAAATTGACTCATCTGGACAAACCCAGTGATATGAGGATTCCCATGCCAGTGAATCAAATACTTCATGAGCCTTCAAATACTGATGATGGTTGAAAAACAGAGTATAGAAAAGGCAAAATCATATTTGGAAATTGTATCTATTCCTATCAAAATGTTTCTGGGCTTCCACGTTGGAAGGAACCCCAAATGTCAACTTGGCACAAAGTAGCTTATTGACCTCCTCAAAGAATGATGCCATTATAGGATTTTAGTATTGCTCTCTGTTGCTGAAAGGCTACACATGTGGGGTGGCAGTAGCTACACAGCCTTGGCAGATGAAGGCCCATGCTGTTAGGTTTGAGGAGCATCTTCATAGAAGCCACTGTGACCACTTTTTAAAATGTGTCTACCAAGTCAGACCTAGGATTGCTGACGACAGAAGCTGACTGACTCCGTTTAAGTATAATATATAAGCATCTACCCCCATATGTCCATATACCCCTTTACCTTAAATAGTTTTGTCCCTGGGGCACCTGGGTGGCTGAGTAGGTTAAGCATCTGACTCTTGATTTTGGCCCAGGTCATGATTTCACTGTTTGTGAGATTGAGCTCCATGTTTGGCTCTGCGCTGACACTGTGGAGCCTGCTTGGGATTCTGTCTCTCTTTTTCTCTGTCCCTCCCTCCCTCACTCTCTCTTTTTCTCTCTCTCTCAAAAATAAATATTTAAAAAACAAAACAAAACAAACTTTGCCTCTGACCTAACTGTTCTCTTTCTAGGCCCCTGCCAGACTATTTGTTATTAAGAATGAGTATATAAAGGTTAGTATTCATTTTAACCTTTAAGCACTTCTTTCACACTAAATAAATGACTGGGTGTACAGCCTAAATCTCTGCCCATTGGGATATAGTTCCCTTGCTTCTGTCTTTCAAGGCCAACCCTTGAAATGAGGTTGTAGTGCAGTTGCTGATTATTTTTACCTTGCTTTCACACTTGAACTGACTCATGTGTAAAGCACGTTGAATCATTTTCCTCCTCAGTCAGCTCATCATAATGTGCCTTTCGTTTGGCTATAGGTAAGTATAAACTGAGGAAATAGCGATAGATTACATGCAGGGTCTGGGCTTCCTACACATGCAGTTTGCTTGGGCCTTCTGGTCTTGCTCATACTAAATCTTAGATGTAGATCTTCCAGTTTTTGTTTTGTTTTGTTTTGTTTTTTAATTTCTGAAACAGAGAGAGAGACTGCATGAGCAGGGGAGGGTCAGAGAGAAAGGGATATACAGAATCTGAAACAGGCTCCAGGCTCTGTGCTAGCTGTCAGCACAGAGCCTGACGCGGGGCTCAAACCCATGAACCGGAAGATCATGACCTGAGCGGAAGCCAGACACTTAACCAACTGAGTCACGCAGGCTCCCCAGATCTCCCACTTTTCAATGTGTTATTCTTGGGCCTATCAAAACTTGTTGGAGTTGACAGAACCCATTTCATGATGGACAATCCCAGAATCAGTAAATCTGTATCCCATGATCAAGTTTTCTAAATTTCGAGAAGCCTAGTTGACAAACATAAGTTGTCTTCAAAAAATGTATAATTCTGTACTTCAAGTGGCATTCCATTGTTCCAAAAGCATTGTGATTTCTGTGTTGGGCTTGTCATAGATCCATATTGCAGCTTTGTCAACCACTAGTCTCTCTAATACAGTAGAGTCTGTGAAGTTGTATGGACCAAGATGAAAGGCTACTGACTGCAACATGAACCTGATGCAGAATTCTACTGCATCAGGAATCTGACCCAGATTCCTACTCTGGGTCCCACTGAAAGCCTGTAGCCTTTTACTCACCTGGTTTATGATCAAGAACAATATTCTCAGGTATAGAATAAGCTGTCCCTAGAAACTAGATAATCTTAATAAGAGTTATGCTTTCTTATTTGGTGGAAAATGGCATAGTTTTACTTTGGATAGGAAGTCCAGTATGCTCCTTCTGGACTTTTTATTTATTTTCGCTGATTGGTTGTTATACATTATAGTTGTTGAATACCTCTGAATCTGATAAATGAATAGAAATTGGAGCATCATTCCATCTTTAATTAGTAATGCAAGAAGAGTGAAAACTAGTCAATGTCATCAAATAAAAATGTTACTTTGCGGGTCCAGAACTGTTCTGTGTGTCTCCAGCAGCATGGTAGCTTTCTGGAGAATGAGCATATAAGAACCATAGTTATGGATCTCTCCAAAATGTGTATATGTGTGTACTTGGAATCTGGCTAATATCTCTCAAAATAAGTTTCTTCCTGCTTCTTTTCTTATTTTTTTCCTTCTCAACCAGATACAAAACTCAAACAAATTGTATGAATGCAAATCAGAGATCTGAGGATCTTCCCTAAAAGGGAACAGCATGCCACTCTAAGCAAGGGAAAGCTTAAGCAACATGGTAAGTAAAGAAAAGTTTCTTATTTCTACCATCAGGAACCAACTGTTAGTTCCCTCATACCTTGGAAGGCCTCTTTGTGTTCTCTCATGTGTCTGATTTCAGAAATGAATTTTTTTTATCAGTTATACCTTTGCCTGAATTTATCTCAAGATGAACTCTTTCAAATTCAGTATCTTTTGCCTGGGCAATGCCAAACAGATTTGGGTTATCATTAAACATGTGATTATTGCAAACTGTTTCTCCTGACAATTCTTTATTCCAGTTATCAGTTAATCTGGGCATATACTCCATGAGCTAATAATACATCTTACTTTTATATATATGAAAGAAAAAGCTGTCTTTGTTATTGTCATTTTCTTGGATCCTAATCCAAAGCATCTATTTCCTGACCAGCCACTTTGTCATGTTGGCAAATTGTAGTGCCTCAATAATTTTTATCATTGCTTTTATCATCACTGTGCTCTCTATGTATTTTTTTGTTCTGGTTTCTAACTTAACATTTTTGTGTATTCGGATTCATCTAGCCATCTAATGCTGACCTTTCTCCTTGTTTTATATTTAAATACTTCTCACTAAGCTATTATTACATTTATATTCAGAAAGAAAAAAACTCATACTATTAACTATATATCATGAATACAATTAGCCGTCTAACTAACCTACATAATTTTTAAACAAAATTAAAGACAGAACTGTTTTTCAGACATTTATCTTATTATGGGCTTTTCTAGAAATATTAAATAAGCTGTATCAAATACCTATATAGGTTCTAATATATGACTATCAACAATATGTAGATAAAAGCTTATATTGCCATATTTTAAGTCTTTGTGAAATTAGAGTATATAAGCTTTTATTTCAGTTACCTGATCCTTATTTAGTAAATTTCAAGTGATTATGTAGCATTGTATTGGAATGCAGTGAAAGCAGATTTTATCTCTGGTTGTGCCACTAAATTGTTATGATCTTGTATAAGCTACTTTATGTGTATGAACATTTTTTTTAATTAGCCAAATAACTCTACAGTAATATCCTATTTGTTTCATATGAAGAGAATCCAAATGTCCCTCCAAAAGAGAATGCTAGTGAAAGTACTCTAGAAATATGCCATACTTTTATTTACAAATAGTGTTAACAAATTTTCAAAGCCAAAGTCAGTGAGTATTCTATATTAACCTCATACTTAAATAAGTTGGTGGCTGGATACAGCTCTATTTATATAATTTAAGTATTTTTACACAGTTCATATCAATTAAAACCTAATTTCTAACAAGAGGGCACCATGTTTAGTATCAATATAAGACAAAATACTCATTATATTAATTAGGACTAAAAAACTACCAAATTTATTATTCTTATTTAACCTACTCAATAATAAGAGACATATTTGAGATGTGGTATCTTTCAGTCTTTATTTGAAATAAAAAGGAAATCTATCACAATCTATATTTCCACAAAAGGTAAAAATGGTGACTGAAGAACAATATCTGTCTTGTTTCAAAAACTAGCATTTTTGTATTAATTATAACCATAATTGAATTTTAAATTCTGATTTATTTTGAATGAAATCAATTGTAAGAGAATATCTTCACTATGGTAGACTGAGTATCAACTAGTGACAAATTTAACTGTAAGATATTGACTCAAGTTGCATTTCATTGTGAGAATTTTTTTATTGTAGATAGAATTTATAATATAAATAAACTAAAAAGTCACTAATTATTACATAATTGTATGTGTCTGTATGTATGTTTGTGTTCATGTTTTGACTGCTATGGTTTATTTTGGTTTATTCAGAGTAGTCATTGCACAAAATAATTATAGAACTACTCAGTATGAGTAGTTCTCATTTTTATGTGTCTTTTACACTCAATTTTATGTGTCAACTTACTACTAGTCAAACACTAGTCTAGAAGTTGCCATAAGGGTATTTTTAGATGTAATTAATAGTCAGACTTTACATAAAACATATTACCTTCCATAATGTGTACAGGTCTCATCCAATGAGTTGAATGCATTAAGAAAAAAGACTTAAAAACTTAAGAGAAAAAATAATTCTGTCTCCAGACTGCTTTTGGGTTAGAAATTAAAGCATCAATTCTTTCCTGTGTCTTCAGTCTGTCAGTCTGTCCTGCAAAGTTTGGATGTGCTAGACCCATAATCAAGTGAGTCAATCCCTTCAGTCAGTCTCTCACTTATTCTCTCACACATGAGGACACACACATGTGTGTGTTTCCGTGTGTGTGTGATGGATTTAGGCACACACATACATTTCCTACTGTTCTGTTTTTTGGACTATAGCTAATATGCTAGTACACAGAAATATGCTGGGAGAAGGGAGAGATGGAGCGAGGGAGGATGAGAGAGAGAGACAGAATGAGAATGAATGATTGAGAAGTTATACTTGTTTAACTGATCTATTTCTTTGCAATAAGAAATAGCCACCATTCACAACTTACTGTACAGAGGAAAAAACAGTTAACATGAGGACACAACTGATCGTAAAGTGTGTTTACAATATTGTACACTGAATTTTCATTTTAATAAGTTTTATAGGACTAGTAATAGGGATTTGAAGAAAATTTCCAGTCAAAGTCCAAGGTATCAAAAGGGAGAGTCCAAAATATCAGAAAAGGAAAATAAATGTGAATCACATCAGCTTTTTTTTTTCAAAACAAATAAATGGTAAGGTAAATAAAATACCCTTATGTCATGGCAGCAGGTAAATGCTTACTATGTTTTTCTAAAAATAACTATTCTGCGCACATTGGTAATTTATAATTTTGGGGTATGAACATCTGTTGTTTAATCATTGTTTTTACAGTAGAGCAAATGCAGAGCATATTTTACCTTAATTAACTCATTAAGGGGAAAATAGCCAAAAGCATAAGGCTTTTGAGAACAATGATTTCAACCACATCACTAGGAATAGAATAGTACCTTGTTCTCTTTACAGCTGTGAAATAGTTCCCCGAGTAATTCAATTACTGTATAGCATTGAACCATATCAGCAGAGTATTAAGTGTAGTTAAGCTTTCCAGTCTCTAGAGGTCTCTGCACATCACTTTTTCACTCACTGCCATCCTTGCATCCCATCAACTTTTCTAAAACAAGCACAGCAGTGTATAGACAGAACTAAGGCTCTCCAATGAAATCAGACAAATTCTTCACTCATGGTTTTGCCTCACCCTCATATATTGGAAGAGAAATAACAAGAATGTAAGAAAAGCCAAAAAGATTCCAGAAGAAAAAATAATTGCCTAATTATTGTGTTAATCTATACAAGAAAGATCTTTCCTTCTTCATGTGGCCCTAGTCTGAAATTGTTTCCGCTATCTTAAGTGTTTCTAAAAGTAAACATAGCATTTTGTTATTCTTTTAAGACTATATACAGTATACAAAGGTGAATTCAATTAAAGAAACACTATTTTTTTTATCCTATTAGGTGCTTTAGGATGGGAAAGACAAATAAATACCATATTCTTGCATAAAATTCATAAAATGCAACACGGGTGCTGATTCCCACACTTACAGATGACCTAGCCTTTCAACACCCTCATATATTACTGAAATAAAATTCCATGGCATCAGAAAATAAGACATGTATAAATTAGCATCTGCCACTGTGGCTGAAATCCTGAGAAAAATAGAGACTCATCTTCAAAACCTAAGTTTCATTTTGCTAAGTCTCATTAACATATGTCAAGTTGGCTGTCCCCTCCTCCCTAGGAATCTGGTTTAGGAGGAAGGTTACACGACTTTGTGTGACTTGCAAAGCAGAGCATATCTATCACTTGGGCGTGTATGCCAGCAGGAAGCAAACAGAACATTTTCATGTAGTAATAAGAAAGAATTTCAGTCCACAGAAGATTTAGGGCTGTTTTATAGGGACATGCTATTCAGGACCTTTAGTATAGCATTATTTTCTTTTTTTTTTTTTTTTTAATTTTTTTTATTTATTTCTAGGAGAGAGACAGACAGACAGACAGCGTGAGCAGGGGAGGGTCAGAGAGAGAGGGAGTCACAGACTGAAACAGGCTCCAGGCTCTGAGCCGGCAGTCAGCACAGAGCCCGACGCGGGGCTCGAACCCACGAACCGCGAGATCATGACCTAAGCGAAAGTCGGACGCTTAACCGACTAAGCCACCCAGGCGCCCCTAGTATAGCATTATTTTCTATTTTGATCACATCCAATATTTATGACCAAATATTTATTTCATTATTGAAAGCTTAGTACGTGCCAGACACTACGTATAACACATATATTAGCTCATTTAATAGTTATGGCAATGTGTAGTGTAAGTAGTATCATTAATCACTCCATTTTAAAAATGAGGAAACTGGGGCACCTGGATGGCTCAGTTGCTTAAGTGTCTGTCTTTTGGCTTCTGCTCAGGTCATGATCTTATGGTTTATGAGTTTGAGCCCCAAATTGGAGTACGTGCTTAAGGCATGAAGACTGCTTGGGATTCTCTGTCTTCCTCTCTCTCTGCCTCTCTTTCTCTCTCAAGATGAATAAGAAAAAAAGACTTTTTAATAAAATAAGATATTAAAAACTAAAAGAGAGGAAACTAAAGCAGTAGAAGGTAAGAAATTTTTTAAGGCAATCTAACTAAATGATGCTGGTGGAATTCCAACCCATTCAGTTTTTCTCCAAAACCTGGACTCCTTAACTCTTAGAACTACAATCTTCCAAGTAGATAAACTCTAACAAAAGTTATAAGAGGGAAGAAATGGATCAACCACTTGTATCATCTAAAGGAAGCATTTTTCTAAGTTCATGTGCTGGTATAGTCAAATTATACCTCAATATTGTTTAGGTATTCCCAAAGAGATATTTGCGCTGAACTTTTAAATACTTTTACCTAATTTTCTTTCCTTTTGTGACATGTGAGAGATTTGGAGAGAAGGAGAGGGATAGAGGTAGAAAGAGAGAGAGAAAGAGAGAAAGAAAGAGGGAGAGAGAGGGAGTGAGGGAGAAGTGGAACATCTAGATTTATTTAACTTACCTTGTTTTTATTTTTGGTTGTAGGAAATAATCAACATTCACAATGTAGGGTACAGAGCAAAAAAAACAGTTAAAATGTGGAAAAATAATATCTTAAATTGTGTTATATCAATTTTATGGACATTAAAAGTGAAATCATGAGTTTAACCAAAATGCAAATAAAAAATTTATTCCTTGCTTTTTGTGAGACATTTGGCAACTTCTCTGGTAGTCTGTTTTTGAGTCTTGTCATTATAAAATGGGGAAAATAACAATACCTACTTGATTACACTGTAAGAATGAAATTAAATAAATCTTAGGAGAGTGACAGGCAATAAATGTTAATTTTAATAATACTGTGTTGATGATGGTGGTGTTTTATATCTAGTATTTATAATTAAGCTTGGTATTTGTAGTATAAATAATTGCCATAATCTTGCATTCCTTCCTATTCTCCTGATGTTATTGTGGATTCTTAGTAGATGACTTTACAACTACTTTAATAAAAAGATTTCAGACAAGAAGTTTGGAACCTGGCCTCATACCATAGGCAAGCTCCAATATGCTCTCCAGCAGCTTTTATCTCTCATTTCTCTCCACATGTTGCTGTGACTTAATATGAACTTTAATATGTCCTTCTTGCTGATGATTACTGACCTTAAAATTAATTCCTATCCTTCTGATGCGCCAAAAATTCAACAGACAAAAACAAATAAAATAATTCATCCACATTTAAGTTAGCAATATCACTGTTCTTACAGAAACACTGGAAATCATCTGACTGGTATCTCTCTTTAGTTACTATATCCAAGTCCTCATAAAAATTTTGCTTTTATTTTTAATTTTTTGTTTTGCAAACAAAACCACAACGAATTATCACCTTACACCTTTCAGAATGGCTAGAATAAAAATGGCAAGAAATAATAAGGTTGGCAAGGATATGGAGAAAAAGGAACTGTGTGCTCTGCTGGTGGGAATGTAACTGCTGCAGCCATTGTGGAAAACAGTATGGAGATTCCGCAAAAACTTAAAAATAGAACCACCATATGATTCAATAATTCCACTACTGGGTATTTACCCAATGACAGCAAACACTGATTCAAACAATTATATACACTCTCTATGTTTACTGCATCATTATTTAGAATAGTCAAGATATGGAAGAAAGCAAAATGTCCTTCAATAGATAAATGGATAAGGAAGATATGGTACACACACACACACACACACACACACACACACACACACGAATATTATTCAGCTATGAAAAGGGGTGAGATCTTGCCGTTTGCAACATGGATGGACCTATAGGGTTATACTAGGTGAAATAAGTCAGAAAGAGACAAATTCCACATGATTTCACTTACATATGGAATCTCAAAAACAAATGAATAAACAAACAAAAAGCAGAATAAGACTTGTAAATACCAAGAACAAACTGATGGTTGTCAAAGGGAGTGGGGAGGAGAGTGGGCCAAATGGGTGAAGTAGAGCGGGAAATATAGGCTTCCAGTTATGGAATGAATAAGTCATAGAAATAAAAAGTAAAGCATAGGGAATATAGTCAATTGCCTTGTATGATGACATATTAATGCAGAGTAGAGGAATCATTTTGTTGTACATCTGAAACGAATGTAACATTGTGCATCAACTATACTAAAAAAATGCTATTTGGGGTGCCTGGGTGGCTTAGTCGGTTAAGCGTCCGACTTTCGCTTAGGTCATGATCTCGCGGTTCGTGGGTTCGAGCCCCGCGTCGGGCTCTGTGCTGACTGCCAGCTCAGAGCCCAGAGCCTGTTTCAGTCAGTGACTCCCTCTCTCTCTGACCCTCCCCTGCTCACGCTGTCTCTCTCTCTCTCCTACAAATTAATAAAACATTAAAAAATAAAATAAAATAAAATAAAAATAAAAATAAAAAAATGTTATTTTGTAATTGGAATATCTTATTTTATTTTATTTTCCCCATAGTAGCAACACTAATCACATGCAGTTCATTATCCCCTCACACATACTTGTTGAAACAAAGCCTTGTTTAACAAATATTAATTAAAAAACTAATATCTAATCAATTACTTCTAGGTATTGGAAGCTATAAAGAAAAATAAAATGTAAAACTTTAGTTTTTAGATACAAGGAGTTTAAAATCTAGATAAAGAGACAAATAATAGAAATATATTAAACTACAAATGGAACACAATTTCTCAAAAACAACAACAATAGCAACAGCAACAAAAACAANGTTTATTCCGAGGTATTTTATGGTTTTTTGTGCAATTGTGAATGGGATCAGTTTCCTGATTTCTCTTTCTGTTGTAAAAGGAAGCACATTCTAATGAAATCTGATGCAATTAGCAAAGGGCTTGATATTGGTCTTGAAATATAGGTAGAAGTTACATGGGTATAGTATTCAAATACTTTCCTGGAAAAGAATGCTGTATGTACTAGGATACGGTAGAAAAATCAGCCCCCCATGCTGTTTATATATGAAATAGTATCTTCACCATTCGATTTTTGAGCAGATTTGAAAGCAGAGAAACTTCTGGATAATTTTTCAATAAAGTCTCATGAATTGTTTTGGTATACTAAGATGAAACTGATTAGAAAAATGAAAGATCACATTAATACTTATAAAATGAAGTTCCACCCTGCGTTTAAAATAAGGTGATCATGAACACAGTTCCTAAAAAGTATATTTGAGGAGAGACGGAGTTTCTTTAACAATTTAGAAGTTACAAAAAGGAAAACATTATTTGTCCAGCGTCTAAAAATTGCTGCAGAGTTGTCATAACATGAGTGTTGATGCCATATTTATATATTTACAATCTAAGGAAACATTGAGACAGATTTCATGCAATCTCTACATAAATTTTCCTGAAAATATGCTAACATCTTAAGAATGAAATCCCATGAAACAGGATTCTATTTTTTTTTTTTCTGTAGAAATGAACTCTACCACTGCCATTCCTGTAGAGCCAGGATTTGAGAACCTGTGTATCAAGTTCACATACCGTTCTGTTCTAATACTTATCAATTATCTGACACTATAGGGTATCTTAAATATCTCTGGCCTAATTTGAGCAGAATATACTTAATGATCTCCACAAATGGTTTCAAAATTTTGTATTTTACCACCATTGAAAGGTATTTAAGTAGGGGGCAATCAATCCTCAGTAAGATCTCAAGTTTCCACAACATTAGTCCTTATTTGTTTGACCTTGTTTATGTTCTTACTCCTCCATCCTTTGAAATTTAATCTTTAAATAACCCACTTAAACATCTCTGGTATTAATATTTCTCCCAGAAAATATGATTTTCTGTTCAGGCAAATTGGATTTTCAATGATATTATTAATCTTTCTACAATTTTCCAGACTTCTGGCTCTCATTTCTTTCTTTAATTTATAAACACTTGCATTTGTCTATGCCCTTGACATACTAAAACAGATGGAGTTTCTATCCTACATTGTGAGCATTACGAAGGAAGTGCAAGTGGCAGTTAGCTGTAACCTTGCAATATTTCTGAATATACACCCACAAAGAAATTTAAATACAATTTCTTCAGTTTACTACAGAAAATATATGATTTGAAAAGACTATTTATCTACATCAACCACCTCACCCACACACATGCATAAATTATGCTAGTGAAATTTCCCAGGGCTTTAAATTTCTAACAAAAGAACCAGACAGGGTATGGAAGAGATTAGTAAATGGATAGATGATAGATATTTAGATAGACATCTATAGATAAAATAAACTTGAATTACATTTAAGTGTAGTTTCTTTTTCTATGTATTCATGCCATTTTCTTCTGTGTTTGAGATGACAGATATTTTTCAAAAATAGCTTTCACTTTTTTTCTATTGTGACATATTTAGTTGATAACGCTAGAACACAATACACACCAATGTTCCACAGATTTTGAAAAGCACACTGTCCTCAATTATCACAATAAATTAGAGAATTAAAGGACACACTGTCATATAGTTTTCAGAATTAAGAAATTTTGGTTCATGTGAAATTTTTGGATATTGTACGTTATAAAGGAAGCTCAAGCCAGCCTAGCAGGTAGTATTATCTTGATGGATCACCACAGACTGTTGCGTGGTCCAGATTGCAAATGCAGGACATTTTAATAATGTGCTCCTGAAGTATTATTCAGGCTAAACTTCCAGTTGTCTAAAAGACTTGTGCTGGTCAATGCAGTAGCCACTAACCACACTGAACCTTTCCAATGTGGCAAGTCCACTCTGGGATATGCTGTAAATGTAAAATACACAACAGAAGTTGAAGACAGTACAAAAAAAAAAAAGAAATAGAATGTAAAATGTATCATTAATCATTTTATATTGATTAAATATTGAAATGATAACACATATTTTGTATATATCAGCTCAAGTAAAATTATTAAAATTAATTTCATGTTTCTTTTTACTTTATTGTTATGGGTGCTAAAAAACTTGAAATTACATGTGTCTCACATTTAGAGCTGGGATTCTATTTCAACTGAACAGTGATGGTCTAGACTATAAACCCTTTTTTTTTTTTAATTTTTTTTTAATGTTTTATTTATTTCTAGGAGAGAGAGAGATACAGCGTGAGCAGAGGAGGGTCAGAGAGAGAAGGAGTCACAGACTGAAACAGGCTCCAGGCTCCGAGCTGGCAGTCAGCACAGAGCCCGACGCGGGGCTCGAACCCACGAGCCGTGAGATCATGACCTAAGCGAAAGTCGGACGCTTAACCGACTAAGCCACCCAGGCGCCCCTAGACTATAAACCCTTTAAGGAGAGGGCCCACTCCTGTTTTGTTTTAAAGGGTAGTATCTTATACGAATGATCAATAAATGTCTTCAGTGCATTATTAGTGAATGCCAGACAAGGCTTACAAGCAGATTACCCTCTTGCCTGAACATTGATGGAGACATCCTGAAAATCCTTTGTTCTCTTTTTCCTCCACCTTTTTATTCCAACTGTTATCCTTCTGTGTCCTTTTAGCATTAACCAGGTTTTGATTAATACTTCACTGTTACCCACTTTCAGGTGTGTTAATACATAAACTCTCCTTTATTTTAAGCTCTAGTCCCTTGGATGGCTTAAGTATTCTTAATCTCTTAATCAATTAATTGCATTTTCTTCCTTAGAATGATATGCTTGGATAGTCTTTTGTCAACTAAGCATCATCCATAGCCTCTTCAAAGGCAAAAGAACTACACTTCCTGGAATCTCTTTTTTCTGTATAGTTCCAGATTCCAGGTTGGAATCTGTCAACAAGAGGAGCTTTCTCGAGATTTATAAGGCAGAAAAGGCTTAGATGATTGTTTTTCCAAGTCAGTTAAAGGATGATAAATGGGCAGGAGGTTCAAGGCTTCTTGTAAGTAAACTTCTCTTTAAGAAAAATAAATAAAACTTCAAATACAAAATTAATAAAGCCACTCCCACAGTAGGGTCCATGATAAGAAAAGAGTCCTGAAGTTCAAACTTTATTAGCTTCAATGTGAGCCCACCCTCGTACCAGCTATCTCTGTCAGCAGCTCTGATGGAGGAGTTCCTTGTTCACTGGGTATATTTATTTTTAATTGCCTTTATTTTTAAATGAGGTTAAACTTTTTCCAGATATTTATTACATATGTAATAATATAAACGAGAGCTCAACTTACTATATACATTGTACACATTATATATTCCTAATGTATAGGAACACACTTTTTCATGTGCTGACAAAATGAAAGCAGATGGAAAAAATTGCCATGAAATTGTGTCACTTTGTATAATCATGTGCCAGAAGGGGTGTCCACAAAATCCTGATCACTCTCCTGTGGATACAGATGAACTCTGTGCTCTTAATATTCTGCTCTCCTCTGGATTCCATTCTACCTTGTTATGTAAGAACATTGCCCCAGTGATTCATATTTCTTTTTTAGCTCTCTATGAATAATTCCCATGAATGTTCAGACATGTCATTATTATTTATTATTTCTCTTCTAGATTAAGAAAAAATCCCTTGACATCACTATCTCCTTTTCTTTATGTCAACTTCCTATGAAGTGTCATATATGCGGTCTCTATTTGACTTGTTCTCCCATTTTCTTTTGAGACAATTCTAATAGCTTCTATTAACCATATGTTCACCAAAATTCTTGTGTTTGTGTGTGTGTGTGTGTGTGTGTGTGTGACTTGTTTATAAGTCATCAGTGACTATCAGTGTTGCTAAGTCTAATAAAAATTTATTTTCTGTCACCAACCTATTTGATGTGTGTACATTATTTCATCCCAAAGATTACTCCATTCTTCTTTAAAACTTCCTTGACTTAAATGTTTTTGATTACTTCTAATCACACTACTGTCCTTAGTTTCCTCCAACATCACCAGCCACTTCTTTTGGTCTCTAGTCTTTCCTACCAGTTAATATTGGAATGTTTAAGGACTCAATTCTTACACACAGATCCTCTCTCTCACTTTTTTTTTTTTTTAATATATACATTGTCTTCTTGAGTGATCTCATCCAGCTTCAGGACATTAAATAGCATTTCTATGCAGATAACTTCAAAATTTATAATTCTAGCACAGACTTTTTCCCTGAATTCCAGAAATATGTATATATATAAAATATAAACTTAAACAAACATATATGCCAATATGTATACCTACATACTCTCATAGTTAAGTAACAGGCCAATTAAATTTAATATATTCAGAACTGAACTTCTCACCTTTACCAGATGCAACCTGCTCCTACTGCCTTTCCTGTCACACAAATGGCAATTTTGTTCTTCTAGTTCATCAGGGCAAAATTCTTAAATTCATCTTTGATACTTCTTTTTTTTCACATTCCATATCAAATCTATTAGCAAATCTTTTAAAACTAACAAGAATCCAACCACTTCTCATCACCTCTGCACTAAAAACTAATATCACCTCACCCGGTTTATTGCACTATCTTAAAGCAGTATTTTAATTGGTCTAAAGTCTATCCACATCACAGTGTTCACAACCCCCAAAGATTCTGATAGTATATGATGTAGTGCATGTCATAATTTAGTGCCTGCTAAACACTTCCTAACGTCTTCCTATATGACTTATTAAAACCAAACAATCTTGCAATACTCTAAAAAGCTTCTGAAAATTGGATCCCAGTTAACCTTTTTGACTTCAGTTTCTATTATTCTCTATTTCTTTATGTTTTTCTAATCACAGGCATCATTTTCTGGAGCTGAGTGGGCAAGCCTCTGCCTGGAACGCTCTGCTCGCTGGAGATCTGCAGGTTCCATTTGACACATCCTCTCAGGAATAACCACTTTCTACATTCAGACCTCCTGAAAAGTGTATGCCTCTGTTGCTTTACTGAGACTCAGAATTTATATACCTTCAAAGCTGTGACATAACAACTTCAATGAACTAATAAAATGCTGTTTTAAGTGTTATTTGAAGGTTGGGGTTTTATAAAATTCGAATTCAAGGAGAAGAGTTGAAATAACAAAACTCTGTAAATTTCACCTTTCACAAATATTGATGGAAATGAAATTTTAATGTTAGAGGCTCAGTGTGTGGGGAGGAGGAAAGCATGTAGATTAATAATTGATGGGCATAATTTTGTTTTCCAAATACCCTTTCTATTGTCACCATATAATCCTGAGAAACTTCTGCAAGTGTCAGATCAGTTGCCAGAATCCCAGAGTTCAGAGGAGAAAATCTCTTTCTCCCTTTACTCATAAATCAACCCTGTCTTTATAAAAAATAATGTTAATAGGGGCGCCTGGGTGGCTTAGTCGGTTAAGCGTCCGACTTTCGCTTAGGTCATGATCTCGCGGTTTGTGGGTTCGAGCCCCGCGTCGGGCTCTGTGCTGACTGCCAGCTCGGAGCCTGGAGCCTGTTTCAGTCTGTGACTCCCTCTCTCTCTGACCCTCCCCTGCTCACGCTGTCTCTCTCTCCTAGAAATAAACAAAACATTAAAAAAAAATAATGTTAATAAATGACTAGCACAAAGCAAAATAAACAAGCAAACAAAAAAACCCAAACAAAACAACAAACACATAAATTGAGAAAGGCCATAGCAGTGACAGATAAATCAAAGCCAAGAACAACTGACTAGTACAAGCCTCAAGGACTGTTAATACTATGCTTCCTGAGGTTTATTCTTACCAGCAGTGTAAAGTGCACATGTACAAATAATGAGACATATTCAGTCAAACTGAGACACAGTATGAATAATTCTTAGGTTGGAAAGAAAGGCCACTTGAAAATATTTTTGACTACACAAATTAGTTGAGGCTTGAAGCTTGTAGGAAAATAATGGTATAATTTTCTCATAAGTATAGCTAATAAAAGAAGGATTAAGAAATACAAATGGCACCATAAGCTTAGCAGATCTCCATATAAATTAACTGATTCATGGGTAGAATTTCTGAATAAAGCATGGGATAATTATTCTGATTCACATTCCCATGTTGCTTATTGAAGGTAGGGATACGGGGTGCTTGCTCAATGCAAGCATATATTAATAGAGGCGTTAAGAAAAGCTCTAATTTCCCTCAAGATGGGAGGATTCTGACATTTTGTAATCAAAATAAAATCTGGTTTGTGATGAGTAACCCAGAGTTTTATACAGAGAATTCTTAACTACACTTCATAAAGCTTTTATATAAAACACATATTGTATGTTTTATAAAAATCTGGAAATGTAACAATATAATAAATTTATAAAAACTCTAGATTTTTTGAATGTTTATTTATTAATTTTTTTTTTGAGAGACAGAGAGACACAGAGTGCGAGTGGGGGAGGGGCAGAGAAAGAGGGAGACCGAATCCAAAGCAGGCTCCAGGCTCTGAGCTGTCAGCACAGAGCCCGTTGTCAGCACAGAGCCTGATGCCGGGTTCGAATTCTGAACTCATGAACTGTGAGATCATGACCTGAACCAAAGTCGGCTGCTCAGTTGACTGAGCGATCCAGGCAGCCCTAAAACCCCAGAATGGAAATAGAAGTGAGATGGCAAACACTATTATTTTATTTTCTATGGGCATATTACTTATTCAAGTGATACATGTTTTATTCTCAGTAAGTAAATACATACACATAGCAGAAATAAATAATTTAAACTTTATAAACTACCAGATGCATTTTCCACATTATTTCCCCTACTTATTTTCACTTTATCTTTCACTATATTTTTATGATTTGTATCAATAACATATACTTTTTTCAAATACTGCCAAGTGTAGGACAAATGAGATCAGACATAAACAAAGGAATAGTTTATTGTTCCCCCAGTGCTGCTTATTAGCACAAAAATATAGTAATGTATATGTTCACTCCATTCCCTGACTTATTTCTTAAAATAAAAAAAAAATAAGATGAGAATGTGTTTTCTTTGAGAAAATATGTTGTGTCAAATTGATTTTGGGGGAANAGAGAGAGAGAGAGAGAGAGAGAGAGAGAATCCTAAGTAGGCTCCACACTGTAAGCACAGACCTGGAGGTGGGGCTTGAACTCATGAACCATGAGATATCATGGCTTGAGTTGAAATTCAGAGTCGGACACTTAACCAACTGAGCCATTGTGGTGCCCCATCCCCCCCCCTTTTTTTTAAAGCCAATATCTAAAGCTAAAATAGAAGTAAATTATAAGGAAGTTTTTTTATCAAGTATCCATCCAGGCTAATTATTTGTTTATTATGGATACTGTTTTTGAAGTGACACCTAAGTTTACAAAAAGCATTGCTCATGAGACTACTTGTAAATTCAGAGTTTAGGAAAGGTTTTACTTCTCACGTTTGACCTAATCATAATTAGTGCTTGCTAAACAAGTCAAGAGCAATAGTCTATTACATAAAAATAATGTCACATTGCTTGCAGTGCTAGATACATAATCATAAGCAAAGGAAATATATGTTCCGTGTTTTTTCAATGTTTCAGATTTATACAGGGGAGTAAGGAAACACATAAAGTATAAAGCTAAAGACCTATCACTGCATTAATATAGAGTACTAAACAATGGTGGAGGTCTAAAAATATGGGTAAAATACTGAAAGTTGGTAAAATATTTCTGAAAACTCATACTACCTATTTGAATTGGAATTTTAATTGAATGAGCATCATCACATAGTATACCATTTTTACAAAGTTTTACAATTTTTATGAAATCTAACCAGCAAACAAATTATTGAGTATCTATTACAGGCAAAGTTTTCATTAGTAAGTTACTTAGAATCAATTTATGCCCTTGTTGATTTACTCACAAACGATTATCCATGTGTATAGTCATGAAATTCAGAGTGAAAAAGAGCTACAGGAAAATAACAAACAGGTGATTATGAAAGGATAAGGGAGAAATTCATTTTAACTGGGGTTCTACAAAGGTTTTATCTAGAATCACAAACAATCCAGGTTTTGGCCCATCAGTGAAAGATCTTGAATACCAAGCATGTTAGGATGATCAGGCTTTCTTCTGTCCACAAATAGAATACAATAAAGATTTGTTTGGGTTTGTTATATTGCTTTAAATGTGTGAATATAGAGGCAATATGGAAAATGATGCAGAAAGACAAAATAGAAAGTAGATAGTTAAATCAGGAGATAATGAGGATCAAACTTGAAGCAACTGCATTAGGTATGGGAAGGAAGAAAGGGATTAGTTTCTCATTAGTCTAGTGAGTCTTTTATTTTTCTCCTTCTGTATGTATATGCAACTTGATTATTGAATAATCACCACTGATGCCCTTTCTCACATGAATGCTGATGACTATCAAAGCTACATGTCTGTTCTAAGCCTCACCATTCCATTCCAGACACAACTCTGTGCTGAGTAGCCCTACATAAAAGTCCAATAGGTCAAAGAATCCTCCAGATGGCCAAAATTTACATTATCATATTTCTCAGAATTTTACTTCCCTTTATTACCTGCATTTTATTCTTCAAAGAGAAACATATTTCCCTATTTTCTGTATAATGATCTATCTAACCAATCAAAAGCTGAATATCATAAATCACTCCTCCATCATATTCACATCTTTAAAAAATGATCATTAGTGTTAAAATTAGGGAAGGTTATTAAATAATTCACAGAGAGAAAAAAAATAGTAGATCATCTCCAGGTAAGTTCCTTAGCCATGTGTAAACAAAGAAAACAATTATGATTAATTTTCAATTCCTATTTGATAGACTGATCCAAAATATTTATAACTTTTGCTTTATAAATTAACTTTACTGAGAATCACACTGTTAGAATTCCTAGCCATTAGCAGACAGTGTGCCAATTTTGATGAGCAAGCAATAAAATATGGAAGTCAAGAAGCAAAGGAAAAATTATTTGCAAATAAATAAAAATAAAATAACAAATGAAAAATGTATGCCTTATTTGCCCCATAGATTATCTACTACTTTTGATTCTTGTTATAGGCACATAACATATATAAATTTGACATATGCTAAATAATTGTGAAGGGGATCATCAACAAAAAGGCAACCTATTGAATTGAAGAAGATGTTTATAAATCACACATTTGATAAGGGATTAATTACCCAAAATATATAAAGAACTTATGCAAACCTAGTATCATAAAGCAAACTAACAAATTATCTGATTAAAAAGTGGGAAGAGAATCTGAATAGATATTTTCCCAAAGAAGACATCCAGATAGCCAACAGGCATATGAGAAGATGCTCAACATCACTCATCGTCATGGAAATGGAAATCAAAACCACAATGAGATACCACCTCACACCTGGCAGATTGGCCATTCACAAAAACACAGAAAGTAACAAGTGTTGATGAGGGTGTAGAGAAAAGGGAATCTTCCTCCATTGTCGCTGAGAATGTAAACTGGTGCAGCCACTATGAAAAATAGCATAGAGGGTCCTCAAAAAATTAAAAATAGATCTGCCATTTGTTCTAGTAATTCTGCTTCTGGGTATTTATCCAAAGAAAACAAAAACACCTTTCCAAAGAGATATTTTCACCTCTATATTCATTGCTGCATCCAAAATATGAGATTAACTTAAGTGTTCATTGATAGATAAATAAAGATGTGGTATATACATACAATGGAGTACTACTCAGTCATTAAAAAAAAAAATAATGAAATCTTGATACTTGTGACAACATGGATAGACCTAGAGTGCATTGTGCTAAGTGAAATAGACAGAGAGAGACAAGTACCAAATGATTTCACTTAGATGTGGAAACTGAAAAATAGAAGAAAACAAAAGAACAAACAAAACAAAACAGAACAGACATCATAGATAAAAGAAACAAACTGCTGGTTACCAAAAGAGAAAGGTTGGGAGGTAGGCAAAATAAGTGAAGTGGATTAAGAGGTGTCAGAAACTCTGGGTGTAAAGTTCTCTCTTGTCCAGGAAGAGAGAAGATAAGGGATTAAAATGTGAGAGATGGCTAATATCCAGGAGAAGACAAAAGCTCCGAATAAGGGTCCTTGCTCTGTATTTATTAAGGTCAGAAGGCTTACAAACATGGTGGGCATGCACAAAGAGACAATGAATCTGTGAACATTAACTCATGGGCATGAGGGAAAGGGGTTTTGAAGATCTACAGTGTTAGGGGTTTGGGTCAATATAAAACAAAATCCTGGAGCTGGGCAGATGGATGTTAATGAAAGACATGAGGTACCATGTTTGTATATCTTAGCTAGCCTAGGGGAAAATACAAACAGAGCATGCAACCTCGGGGTCAACAAGGCACCTTTCTTTTGCTAATTAGCTCATCTTTGGGCAACCTCACCACAGCACAGCACCCTATAGCCTTATTTACCTGTTTACCTAATTTGGTCCTTCCTTCCTATGAAAGCAGTTTTTTGCTATAGTAGTGGATGTTGGGGGATGTTTTTGCTCTGAATACCTAATCTTATTTACCTCATATACCTTTGTATTGGGGCCTTTGCCCCACCCTCTCTATACTTATTTGACCTAATCTTGTCTACCTAAACTTGAGTGTGATCATCGTACGGCTTTGTTATTCTTTTTGCCTTCTTAACCCCATTGGTGCATGCTCAGAGAATTCCTAAGCTTATTCCTCACAAAGAGGTATATACATCCAGTTATAAAATAAATAAGTGATGGGAAATAAAGTACAGCATAGGAAATATAATCAATATTATTATAAGAACTTTGAATGGTGACTGATGGTAACTAGACATCATGGGGATCACTTCATAAAGTCTCAAAAATATTGAATCACTATGATATGCACCAGGAAAAAAAAAGAACATTGTATATCAATTATACTTCAATAAAAAATAAGAAAAAAGTAAAAAATGTAAAAAATATTATAAATAATTATTAGCAGGAATACAGGTTTAATTCAGAAAAGCCTGCTATTCAAACAACATAAGGAAATAATTTTTGCCCTTAATCTTTGTGCCCATTCAAGCTGAAGCCAGAAATGTGGCCTGGCAGTCCTGCTCTCACCTCTCTCTATCTTAAAATAAAGAAATAAACATAAATAAATCAATAAATAGGCTCTTATGTAGAGAGAAAATGGATCTAGTTTTCATCACAACTTTTATAGAGAATACATTCTATAGGCATGTAAGAATCAAAAATGAAAAAGCTGGACAAAAAACTCAGTAGTAAAAATAATGACATATTTATCTGATTCCAAGACTCGCATTTCAGCATTTCTGAAATCAGCATACATCTTGAATTTTTTACTTTGAATTCAGCACAGTGTCTTCTTTTATGAGATACTTTTTTTTTAAGTTTTTATTTTAATGACCCAGTGCTCATCGCAAGTGCACTCTTTAATCCCCATCACCTATTTCATCCATCTCCCTACCCACTTCCCCTCTGGAACCCATCTGTTTGCTCTCTATGGTTAAGAGTCTGTTTCTTAGATTTGTCTCACTTTCTATCTCTCTTTTTTTCCCATTTGCTCATTTGTGTTTTTTTCTTATATTATGAGATATTTTTTAAATGATAATGCATTTTACAACTCATGTTGTCTTAAAAATCTGGAAAATAGTATATTAGAAATTCCCTAGGAGCCTGGTTGGTTCAATTGGTTAAGTGTCTGACTTCGGCCCAGGTCATGATCTCATGGTTTATGAGTTTGAGCTCTGCGTTGGGCTCTGTGCTGACAGCTCAGCCTGGTGTCTGCTTCGGTTTCTGTGCGTGTGTCTCTCTCTTTGCCCCTCCTCTGTTTGTGCTCGTCTCTCTCTGTCTCTCAAAAATAAATAAACATTAAAAATAAATAAAAAATAAATTCCCTAAATAAATCCTGCCTTTTAAACAATATATGCTTGAAATATTTTTATTATTTTATACATGTACTTAATTTATTATTTTCATTCTCAATGGAACACAAACTAGCTTAAGAACAATGAATACAGTGAATCTTAAGATTCATCACCTGAAGCATGATAATCATTTCTAACTTTGCCTCAAGAAATTCAGTTTATGAGATGTAAGCTTCTTATCAATTCCGATTTTCTACTCATTTTATGAGTAATAACATAAAATGCAATGAAATATTCAAATAATTGTACAAATTCTGCTGTATAAAGATAGCTAGCAGCAGTAGTATCATTTCATGATTCAAAATAATCATTCATCAGCTAGACTATAATAGTCACAATTTAGTGTAAAAATAATAAAGAGTGTCGATGTTTAACTTATGAATATGTCTGTTGTATAAAATTCAGCATATTGAAATGAATGTCAATGCATACAACTTTATTCCAATTCAACATTTTAACCCATTGGTTAAAGGTTTCATTGTTAAATTGTAAATATATATTAAAAGGTGGAAATTTTCTGGCCTTTTGATTGGAATATTTATTATCCAACCAGCTCCTTTGATCAAGTGCCAAATACTAATATTTTTGTGTGGTTATCAGAAGCATGTGTACATAGAAAATATTTAACACATGGAACAACACAGACACCAACTGTGAGATGTGTGCATCTCCATGTCTGCCAGCTGAGAATCAGCTAATATTTTTGTCTCACTCAGGTTGAAACCTAATCCCCCATGTGACAGAATCTGGAGGTACAGCCTGCAGGAGGTACCCTCATGGATGCAGTTAGTGCCCTTACGTAAAAGACCCCAGAGAGCTCCCCTGCTAGGTAAGGGTACAGCAAAAAGATACTCATCTATGAATAAGCAGCAGGTCATCATTACCCAACACAGAATCAGGCAGTACCTTGATGTTGAACTCACTAGCTTCAGAAATATGAGGACTAATTTTCTGCTGCTTATAAGTCACCCAGTCTATGGCTATTTTTGTTATTATAGTAGTTCAAAGACAGCATGATATTTATGTCCTTTTTTTCCCTTAGAAATTAATTTACTACTACCGTATAAGCCTAAGTATAATTTCTTCTTAGTTGCAAAATGAAGTTAATACAGTTTCTATATGATAGACATTATAAGGAAACAGATATTGAGAAATTATGTGACTTCGTGAATATTCACAATTATCCAAAAACCAAGCAGACATGAAAACTAACTCTAATGAATTCAGACCTAGTGCTCTTTCCATCTTTCTAGAAAAGTAGTAGTTTAGTAGTAGCAATTATTTCCTAGGATTATGTTTAGATTTCTAATACATAGAATTCTCTGTATATATGAAAACCCATACTTACTATGAAATGTTAAAGAGTGCAGTGGTTGATTTTTTAGACTCTGAAATCAGATTGCCTGGATTTCAAATTCTCTCAATGCTACTTACTGTCTAGTATACATGATATAGGTTAAACCTTTGTTTATCAAGGCCTCCTTTTTCCCATCTGCAAAATGAGAGCAGTCATCCCACCTAATAGGGCTCTTATTAAAAATGAGAAGCAACTAGAAAATTGTCTTTCACATAGAAAATGCTCAGAAATTGTCAGTTACTATGGATTATGATTATCTTTAAAAACAGAATGGTGCATAGCAATTGAATATAGGATCTTGATTTGTGAAATTCGTAATCAGAAAACTGGATTCGAATATTGGCTTTGCCACCTATTGGCGATATAAACTTGAAGGATTATTTTGCCTCTGTGGGTGTGGTTTTTCTTTTCTCTTAAGATCAGCAAAACAATGTTTGTCCTGCTACAACACTGGATTATTTAGTACATCAAATGAGTTAAGAATTGTGACCACATATGTAAACTATAAAGCTTTGTAAGATATAAAGTATGAAACAACAAAAAAACTGGAGAGCTACTGTAGCAATATATTACTTCTAAGCAATCTAATGTGGCCCACAAGTAATTTTTAAGGAGCTGCAAATTTGAAATTGCACTGTAAAATCTTTACTCCATTTATCAAATTTAACATCCAAATATTCCCATTAACATCAATGCCAAGAATTTTTTAAAGCAAAGAGACATATGTGCAACCAGATTATTTTTCAAAGTAAACAAACACAATTTTTTAATGTTTACTTATTTTTGAGAGAGAGAGAGAGCATGCACGTATGTGCATGAGTAGGGGAGGGGCAGAGAGAAGGGGACAGAAGATCTGAAGCAGGCTCTGTGCTGACAGCAACAAGCCTGATGTGGGACTTGAATTCACAAAGCTTGAGATCATGACCTGAGCCGAAGTCGACATTCAACTAAGTGAGCCATCTAGGTGCCCTGAAACACAATTTTATTTTTGTGTCTCCACACTCTCACTCCAACTCCTGAAAGTATATTCAGTCTGGATAGAGATAGCCTGTCTCTGAATGAAAATTGTGACAGAGCCATGGCTTTTCCTCCAGTCTTGGTAATAATTGGTCCTATAGTAAATCACATTTCAATTTCAATTTTGCGATCAGAATGGACAAGGCCAGGTATAAGTTAAAACTTATAACTTGACTTAGAGATAATATTTTTCCTCTTCCCTAGCTTGCACCTACTTCATACTAATTTTGAAGAGAGAAGTGGTCTTTCTTTCCATTCTCTCCTTTTTCATTTTTTCCTTAATTGCTTTTCATTGTCATTCAACTGACTCTCAACTCCAAGTCGGGAGAAGGAGGAGGTATGATAGTATTAGGGTTCTTTCTTGGCTGAATAGGTTAGCTGACATTCTCAAGTTTGGCCTGACAGACAGATTTCTCCTGAGTGGTACCTGCTGGGTGTCTTTCTCCCGAGCTTTCTTGGCCAGGAAGGCTGTATCACTAATTTTAGTGGCCACTCACGACTTTCTCTTTAGTTCCTCTGTGTCCAGCAATGCATATGCAGGCTCTTTCAATTGAGGACTCCTTACTCCTCAGGGAATCTAGGAAATAGAAGCCAATGCAACTTCAAATCACCAGCTCTCTTCTTTGGAGTTTAAATCTGGCCCATGTAAAACACTCAGCTGTCCTTTGCTCGAGCAACCTGTTAGAGTAGACCTCTCAGAATGCACCCACACTCTGTGGCTCTACTACCCAAGCCAGCCCTGTAAGTTTTCCAGCTCAAATCCATCTCTGGTTCAGTCTGTTTTAGCCTTCATACTTTTAGCACGTACACATTTCTTCTCTCCCAACTACAACAAATAGGTCAATGTTTACCAAGTAGTTCCATTGGCTAGCCCCTTATTAGAGGCTCCTTCTCACCACTCTTAGACTCAGAGTGGGCAATCCTTCCCTACAAAGAAATCTTCTCCATAATCCAATCACCCATCTTTCATATATTTGAGCCAGCAGTAGGTTCTTAAACCATTTTCTTTTTGATCTATATGAAAATATCTGCTTCAGGGAACCTGAGTGGCTCATTAGGTTAAACCTCCAACTTTGGCTCAGGTCACGGTCTCATGGTTTGTGAGTTCAAGCCCCACATAGGGCTGTCTGCTTGTCAGCATAGAGGCTGCTTCAGATCCTCTGTCCCCCTCTCTCTCTGCCCTTCCCCTGCTTGCTCTCTCTTTCTAAAAAATAAATAAAAGTTTAAAAAAAAACATAAAATGTATGCTTCATGTTCAGTGTTGATATCTACTATTTTATTCTAGACCTTGAGTACAGTACTTGTGGATGATCCTGTTTATACACATCTAGAGCTGCTTAAAGGTGTTCTAGTAGCTTTTGATATGAAAGCCTGTGTTGTACACACAGATTAGGCCATGTGCTTATCCAAGAATATTTCATTCACAAATGAAGTAGTGTTCAAAAGGCAGAAAGTACAGTGGAGTTTTCCTGAGTGGATGGCAAAAAATATATATTTTTTATTCATAAGTCAAACCTACATGGCCAAATCAGCCTTACAGTATCAGTTGAAGGCTTGATTTTCTTCTTCAGCCCTAGAAGATATGAATTGATATCTTCTTTCTTAGGGTTACCAAGAAGAATATTTTATAGTACTACAATAAACTATCATGATTTTAGAAAGATCTTACCAGCCAAATACACTTGCCTTCATGCACTAACTTTGTTCCTTTATCTTTTATCAGATGTTTTACAGAAAAATATGTGCAGGACAACATTAGGCAACAGAAATAACAAAAAAATAACTATGCCCAGGAGCAACGTGTGCTTTGTGAATGTGTGTGAGACTTTGAGTAAATACCTCAGATTTCCTATCTTGGACATGCATTAAAAATGGGATTTCTAAAAGGGAATGATGAATATGTGGACAGAGAAAAGGCTTGATTAATCAGGATCTGTTCTCAATTTTCCATATAAAGCACCTGAGGATTGAAAAATACCCCCTTCTGTGTATGAATCATGAAGGTAGCATATGGCAAGGGATGTTCTTGAAACTATGAAGCCTAACTCTGAAATTTAATGCCTTTTCCCGATTAAGAAATTACAGTAATTGTAGTAATGTTGAGGTCTCTAGCAGGAGTCTAGGAAGATTTTTTTTTCTAACACATCTGCTCATTTACACATCAAATAATAACCAGCCTCCAAATCGTCTTCTGTGCAAAAAGAAAAAGAAAAAAAAGTCATAGCAATTAAAGAATGGTGGGAAAAGGATGCCTGGGTGGCTCAGTCAGTTTAGAATCCAGCTCTTGGGGCATCTGGGTGGCTCTGTTGGTTAAGGGTCTGACGTTAGCTCAGGTCATGATCTCACGGTTTGTGTGTTTGAGCCCTGCATCAGGCTCTGAGCTGTCGGCACAGAGCCTGGAACCTGCTTCAGATTCTGTGTCTCCCTCTCTCTCTGCCCCTCTGCCACTCATTCTCTCTCTCTCTCTCTCTCTCTCTGTCTCTCAAAGTAAATAAACATTATTGTTTTAAAGATTCCAGCTCTTGATTTCGGCTCAGATCATGATCTCATGGTTCGTGAGTTCAAGCCCCGCATCAAGCTCTGCACTGACAGCACAGAGTCTGTTTGGTATCCTCTCTTTCCCTCTCTCTACTCTTCCCTTGTTTGTTCTCTCTCTGTATCAAAATAAGTAAGTAAACTAAGCAAAAAAAAAAAAGAATGGATGAAGAGACTGGGAGTGTGAGGTTTCCTACTTGACTGATTGCTTAACGAATTTAGGTGCAATAATATGTAGTAGGGACGTTTCACAAAGTTTAGTACAAGAAAAATAAAACAAGCATTCTGCAAGAAGGTAGCTTTCACCCTACTGCTTTCCACAATTGATTACAAATCCCAAAAAGGCCAGAGATTGTGAATGGTGAGCTGTATGAATCCTTAAAACCACTGGGCTAATCCTGTGTCTACATGTACACCTCTATTAGTGACAATAACACTGCACTTTGCCTCGATAGGACCCAGTGCACTTAGCAAGTGGAACACGCTTTTACTCTTGTAACTTAACCATGGTTTTCTTGAAGAGAACCTCTACTGTTTCCTCTGACTGCATTTATGTCCCAAGTACCACACCAGTCCCTCAGCTGTCCTTCTACTTTTAATTACTTAATCCAAAAGTCATTTCCAGATCAAATGGGGGACTGAAAGTAAGTAGCTTATATCAGAGAGGATTGAATATTAGAGATCAATCTTGCAGAGTGAATGACTACAAGAAGCTCTCTTTTCCTTAACAAAATCTCATATTTCCATTAAAATTCCTTTTGAAATTTGGATTAGTCAATACAAAACAATCAGAGCAGTCATCATAAAGTGAGGAACTTTAACTATTTTTCACTTCCACTTTCTTTTGATGCTGCTAAAACAGCAATGAAGAGATACAGTGAGTGAGAGTGCAAGGTCCTAGCTGAAACCAGAAGAAGCAAGATTCTGTTTGTTTTCACTTCTGTTTGAAATGTTTTGGTTTCTGAAATAAAGGATAACATTTTCACTGTTTCTCAGTAAACAACACTAGGTAAAAGCAGAGGGAAATATCCACACAACCTACACAAGAAGGCTAAAATGATAATTAAGATGAGATGATGCAGGGGCGCCTGGATGGCTCGGTAGGTTAAGTGGTCAACTCTTGGTTTTGGGTCAGGCCATGAGCTCGTGGTTTCATGAGTTTGAGCCCCGCGTAAGGCTCTGGGCTAACAGAGCAGAGCTTGTTTGGGGATTCTCTCTCTCCTCTCTCTGCCCCTCCCCCATCTGTGCTGTTTCTGTCTCTCTCAAAATAAAGAAATAAACTTATATTGTTTGTCTGCTTGTTTGTTTGTTTAAAGATGAGATCATGGGGCGCCTGGGTGGCTTAGTCGGTTAAGTGTCTGACTTTCGCTCAGGTCATGATCTCGCGGTTCGTGGGTTCAAGCCCCACGTCAGACTCTGTGCTGACTGCCAGCTCAGAGCCTGGAGCCTGTTTCAGTCTGTGACTCCCTCTCTCTCTGACCCTCCCCTGCTCACGCTCTCTCTCTCTCTCCTAGAAATAAATAAAACATTTAAAAATAAATAAATAAGATGAGATCAGGTGGGGCGCCTGGGTGGCTCAGTTGGTTAAGTGTCTGACTTCGGCTCAGGTCATGATTTCACGGTTAGTGGGTTTGAGCCCCACTTTTGGCTCTGTGCTGACAGCCAGCTCAGAGCCTGGAGGCTGTTTCAGATTCTGTGTCTCCCTCTCTCTCTGACCCTCCCCTGTTCACGCTGTCTCTCTCACTCTCAGAAATAAATAAAACATTAAAAAAAATTAAAGATGAGATCATGCAGGACAAGGCAACGGAAGATACAGTAACAGGGCAAAGTGAACAGAGAAATTCAGGAACCTCACCTGAAATTTGACTTCCTGGTTACATGGAACTAGAGAGTAATATTCATCTTTATCAAGAAAACAAAGCAGACAAAAGCACTACATCATGTAGTTGGCCATCTGAACCTATGTCTTAGTCATTTGATAAAATTGTGTTAGTTAACTAAAGTGTTGCTTGGCGTTCTATTCAAGGGATTCTTTACTTTTCATAGCAATCTTGATTAAAGCAAACAAAAATCGTGATACAGAAACTCCCAAGAATTTGCAGAGACTTCCTATTGTCCAAGACAGGGATTAGTTTGACTGGCTAACATAAGTAGTTCAGCCTTACCAACACATGCCCTCAATTACAATTTAAACTTTTCCTTTGCTTTAAAAATATTTCTACTGAATTATTGTGGTTCTTGCATGAGCGAAATAGCAAACAGCTGTGAAAAAATAATTGCATTCCTTTCAGAGTTTCAGACTTACTCTTGGCTTTGATCTTAAATGATCAAACTCTTGAAGAGGACATGTGCAAATATTTTAGACCTAATATGCAATATCCAGTTTCTTCTTAAGAGTAGAGGAAATTAATGGATAACATTCTATACAATTATCTTGTAGTTTTTAAACATTAATGGAATAGCCAAGCAATCCTTGTTGAAACGATTGTTACAAGGCAAGCGTGTATTACAGCCATAGATTCATTTTGATGATTAAATCTTATGAAAATTTTTGATCTGATTTCTGTTCTCAGAAGGTGGAATTTTGACTCTTCTACATTATTTGATTTATTTATTCACATTATCTTGGTTCTTTCAAGATGAAGGTGAACAGGGTTAAGTTACTCTGGTTAACATGGGTGTGATGAAATATTCTAAGTACACATGGCTGAATGAAGGAAGAAAAGGAAAATGTCTGAGCAGGTCTCGTGAAGACTTCAAACATCTGTGAGGATCCAAAATTAGCTTTGCTGTTACTGTGCTACAGTACGTGTACCCTGGTTACTTTCTCCCTACTAAAGATTACTGACATTTATTCCAAATGCAAACTCTATCATGAGCTCTGATTATGTCCCTTTATCATTTTCCAGCTTAATACATACTTATTGGATATTATTCTCAGAACTTACTTCTGGCTAATTTATCAATAAGTGCCATTGGCTTGTTCTCTATATTCTCTAATAAAGCTATAAATCTGAGGTATGACATACATACACTAGAAGACATAGTGGCCTATTTTTAAAGGAATTTAAAGTGTACATAGCTGACTGTTGTCAAATGTGCTTTCTACCTAAGTTGGGGATGGTCTTATACCACCAAAGTCTTTCCAGTTATGAACACTGAGTAAATACTTTGCTTTAGTCCCTATGCTGGATACACTGAATAAAAAAAACGAATAGATATCTTGCCCACAAAGGACATAGAAAAAGACATAGAGAAAAGATCGCAAATGTATTAGGGAAAGAGGAAATGCTAATACAGTTATGTACTAGGTTAAAAAAAAATGGGAACTTACATATGGAAATCTCATGGACAAAGAGATGGGGAGAGGCTGTGTAGGAAAGATTCCCAGAAGTGGTGATATTTAGAGAAACTGGGATGCAGGTGGGTGTAGGGGCTTCTGACTGGTGTGAGAAACAGTTGTCTTAGAAATGATGAGCTCAAGGAAATTCAGATGTTTTCTATGGCTGGCAAGTAGGATACAAATGATGATACTGTGGAAGATGAATCTGAAACGTTGGATAGAAGTAAGGTGCTGATGAACCTTTTGCCACATCAGAGGACTCTGATCTCAATCCTATAGGAATGGGGGATAACCATGATTTTAAAGAGTCTCCACATTATTAAATACACTGTTTGGCTTTACTTTAATAAGCATCTTACTCAAACCTAAACACTTAGTCTCATTAATTACTACTGTCCTTACTGCCCTCTCTGGACACGTAGGCATCCTACATTTGAGCCCTAATTCTAGTAACTTGTTTTGTTTGAAATTCTCACTCCATTTCTCTCTTTCAATCAAAGTCCTATATTTATTTTCAAACCTAACCCAAGAGCAAACTTTAAATGTCATGCTGTTAGCCTTCATTCTTCCTCTGTGTCCTCAACATATTTTTTCTTTTAAGTAATTAATGCATATACTGTTAAAAATAGTGTTGATACTTGCACCTTGCAACATTGGGTGTTTTATTATAATTATATGTACTGTACTTGTTTGTTTATTTAATTTTCATATGGGTCTGGAACAATTCTAGACCTTCGAATCAGAATCTTTGGTGAAATAAACAGCATATTTTGATTTGTTTTGTTTTTAAATAAAATAGTCACTATTAATTTTGTTGAAAAATAGCAAATTAAGGAGCCATTATGTAAGGATTTTTCCCCTTTATATAAATATACACATCAAAAACAAAGCCATTTTTAAAAAATTTATGTATTCTAATTTTTGAGTTGTATATGTTTTCTCAGGGTTCTCACTAAATAGAGTACAAACTGCCAAGAGCAGAGATCAATTTTATTTTTCTTAGATTTCTATAACCCTTATTGAGTGCTAGGTATATCTTAATTTGTCTTAATTTATACTTTTTCACTTGACATTTTCATTCTGAATAAAAACTACCTTCTATTCATGTAGGCACATCAAGTGTTTCAAGGCACTATTATCTTTAAGACTGAAAGATGTCTTTAAGACTGAAAGAGTTGATCCAAGTATGAATTATGACTAAAAACAATGGTGTCTATACTCGCAATGGTAGACTGCATATAGTGACTTGTACAGTACGAGAAGGGGGAAAATAGTAAATTTGGAATAAAGCATCCTGATAAACAAAGCTCCCTCAAGCAAATGTTTAAGATCAACATCAACAGTCATAAATCATGTTGATAGTATGTGCCCTCGATAGTACGTGATGAAAATGGTACTCTACTTTGTAGTCTTCCTCTCAGTAACCTATAACCCAGTCTTATCTTGAGAAAACTATCAGAGAAATCCCAAAAGTGGAACATCCTACAAAATATCTAACCAGTACTCTTAAAAGCTGTCAAGGTCATCAAAAAATAAGAGAAGTCTGAGAAACTGACACAGTCAAGAGGAGGCTAAAACCACACAAACACAAAATGTAATGCAGTATTTTAGATGGAATCTTGGAACAGAGAAAGGACATAAGATTAAAAATAAAGGAAATGTAAGTAAAATATAGGCTTTAATAGCAATGAATCAATATTGATTCATTATTTTAAATAATGCACCATACTCACGTAAGATACTAATCATAGGGGATACTTGTAGGATATATGAGAACTCTGTATACTATGCTTTCAATTTTTCTGTAAATCTAAAACTGTTCTAAATATGAAATCTATTAATAAATCCATCATAATATGAAAAAACAGGTCACAGACTAGAAGATATTTGTGATGCATATAGCTAATAGCGAACTAGTATCCAAAGAGTATCCAAAGTGAAACAGACAGGGAGAGTGGGAGAGGCAGAGAGGAGAGGGGAGGAGATGAGAAAGAGAAAGAGAAGCTACCAACCAAGAAGGCTAAAAGAAAAACAACTTAGGAAACATGAGGAAAATTTACTTTGAGTAAATTCCCTGCTCTCATGCATCCCAGTGGGATTGAAACTAATAAAATCATTATATAGAACAATTTGGCCATATCAAGAAATTTTGCATGTGCTCTTACTCAATACTCAATAATTCTCTCTCACATGTGCACAGGAGCTATACACATAATGTTTATTACAGCATTATTTGTAATACTTGGAAGCAGCCCAAATGTCTTGCCAAAGTAAAGAGCAAACACTGGTATATTTATAAAGTAGAATATTATACCACAATTAAAATGAGTGATCTAGAGTTACATATCAGTGAGAATAAATCAAGTCTTATAAATTAAAGTTACACAAACAGGAAAGTAGCTTAAGAATATAAAAAGATTGAGACACTTTGTGAAATGTTAAAAATATGTTATATTTTATAAAATACAAAAAATATTAAAAACAATATTATATTTTACTTATATATACAAATGCACTATTTTTAGGNAATATTATATTTTACTTATATATTCAAATGCTCTATAGATAGGAAAGACATCAAATTCATAATTATGATTATGTGTGTAATTTTGTTTTATTGTTCACCATGTTTCCACATATATTAATATATCATTAAATTATAAACATTCATATTATAAATGTTGATAATAAATTTAATAGTTTTTATATTAAAACATACACATTATCTTAGTCTGATTTATATGATACATTTTCTCTTTTATTTTTTTAAACTTTCTCTCTTTTTTATATTGAAGTATAAGTAACATACAATGTTATATTAGTTTCTGGTGTACAACATATTGAATCAACAATTCTATGTATTAATTATGCTCACCAAGATAAGGGTAGTCACTGTCTGTTACCATACAATATTATTACAGTATTATTGACTTTATTCCCTATGCTGTACTTTTCATCTCTGGGACTTATTTTATAACTGGAAGTTTGTGCCTTTTAATCCCTAGTCTATTTCACCCTCCACAAACCCACCTCCACTCTGGCAATCACCAGTTTATTTTCTGTATTTAAGAATCTGTTTCTGTTATTGGGTTTATTTGTTTGTTCTGTTTCACAGGTTTTACATATAAATGAAATCATACAGTATTTGTCTTTCTCTGCCTGACTTACTTCACTTTGCATAACACTATGTACATCTGTGCTGCCATAAATGGCAAGATTATATTCATTTTTACGGCTGAATAATATTCCATTATATACATATATATGTATATATATATATATACACACACACACCACATCTTTGTTTTTATTAAGTTTTTTTTAATTTTAACTTCAGTATGGTTAACATACAGTGTTATATTAGTTTCAGGTGTACAATATAGTGATTCAACAATTCTATACATCATTACTTAATGTTCATTATGATAGGTGTACTTTTATTTATTTATTTTTTTTGATAGGTGCACTTTTAATCCCCTTCACCTACTTCACCCATACACTTACCTACCTCCCCTCTCCTTTACTTTATTTTAAATGAGTGCTCTCAGTGAAAGTTATTAGTTTAACAAGAATATTTTTTACTTGAAGTATACTTCAGAATACATAGTTCTAAAAGATATATATAAAGCATTCCATCCAAGAAAAATGGAATACATATTTTCTTCAAGTACACATAGAAGAATCCTTGGTTAAAAGAGACATAACAAATATTAAAAATTTAAGAAGACTGAAATCATGCCACGTATATTCTCAAACCACAGTGGTGCAAAATTAAAGATAAACAATAAAACAAAACTGGAAAATCTACAATGTAAATATTAAATATTTGAGGTATAAATATTAAACACAACACTCTACTGCACAAGCAATGTGACAATAAGAAATCAAATAGCAAATA
This sequence comes from Crocuta crocuta, assembly GCF_008692635.1. Lineage (NCBI taxonomy): Eukaryota > Metazoa > Chordata > Mammalia > Carnivora > Hyaenidae > Crocuta > Crocuta crocuta. The sequence continues at coordinate 7,920,029 of NW_027528818.1, read as the reverse complement.
ATAATGTCTCAAAACAAAAGAAAGAGAACATAATATTCAAAAACCTAGGGGATGCAAGGAAAGCAGTTGTTAGACTGAAATTTATGCTATAAATGTTTATATTAAGAAAAAAGATGAATAAATAGCATTACACCACAGAAAACTGGAAAAAGAAGAAAATTTAAATTTAGTGGAGGAAGAAAATAACAAAAAAAAATCAGTAATAAATAAAATAGAGACTAACATAAGCAATAAAATATTGAAATGACCTGTGTTTTCAGAAAAAAAAAAATTAGCAAAGCCTTAACTACATTAACTAAAAGGTAAAAAAGAGAATCAAAAACCAAAATGAGAAATGGAATAGAAAAAATTACAACAGATATCCACAGAAATATATAGTGTGATAATAGGTTATTATAAACAAGTATACACTAACAAATCAGATAACTTAGAAAACAAAACAGATAATTCCTAAAAATGCATGTTACCATGATTGAATCATGAATCTTGAATGCCAGAAATAAGAAATCTTCTTAGACCATAACAAGAATAAAAGTTGAATTAAGAATCAAAAATCTTCCCACACAGAAATTCCCAAGGCCATATGGTGTTATTGGTGAATTCTACCGAACATTAAAAAAATAATAATTAATGACAATCTTCATCAAAATATCACAAATAATGAGATACAGGGAAAACATTAAAAAGCATTTCATGAGGCTAGTGGTACCTTCACAACAAAGCAGGATAAAAACAATAAAAGAACAAAAAAGTCTAGTTTGTTCCATATAAGTTATTGCTACTTCAACTTTCTTTTGACATCCATCTGCATGAACATGTTTCTCTATCCCCTCACTTTCAAACTGCAGGTATCTTTAGGTTTAAAATGATTCTTTTGTAGGCAACATATAGCAAAGCAGTTTTTTTCTGGACTCTATCCTAGCCAAGCCCACTGACCTTTGTAAGTAGGCTTTAAGCCCCACTGATTTTAAGAACTCATGAAATTGAGTCCCTTTCATTTTGCAAGCCAATGGCTTTGGGGAAATGTTTTCCCTATGTATTCCCCTGTGTGCTCTCTCTCTGGCCCTTCTCTTGAGCCCACAGCTCCCTGTGGGCCACAGCACCTGTGATTCGTTCTCCCTAAACCTTGTCTCTGCACTTCCCGCCTTCTTTGAGGTGGCCTCTTCTTTCCATTTAGTTGTGGAATTTGTTCCGTCAGTCTCCAGGCCTGTTTCTCAGGTACTTAGAATGGTTTGATAGTTATCTGGTTGTTTTCATGGACAAGAGGAGCCTAGAATCCTCCCACTTTGCTCCCGTCTTTCATTCATAAATATGAACATAGAGTAAGAAAGGTAAAAAGTAAACTAAAACTTAGTTTCCTAAATTGAATTTAATAGTAGTAAAGATATAATAAATATGGCAAGCTTGAGCTTCTTTTTTAAGAAGCTCCATCATGTGCTATATAGCTATCCATAATGTGCTAAATAGCAAGACTGGAACTTATAAAAGCTAAATTTGAAGTTATCTTGAAAGAAGCTTTAAACACATGAAATAGATACTATAGTAAATACATAGAATGTTTGAAGTAGTCACTTAGAAAATCATCAATTTACACATGTGATACATGGCTGTATTATGAAATATGGCTAGCTTCCCTAGCATGACTATTATTCTTTGAACAACCATGAAATGATATGTTCAAAAGACCAGATGCTTTGCTGATATATTTAAGCTGATATCCTAATTTTTAATGAAATGAGCCCTATACACTGTGAGAGTTTGTGTTTTATTTTTCCTTCCAAGAATGTATTAAGGAAGATGAAAACTAATGGATCATTTCAGCATTAACTCTTTTGTGAAATATGTAAAAAACAGGCAAAGAATGAATGAAAACTCATTATTTTGTCAGATTTTTCTGACTTCCCTAGACTAGAGTTTTCATGATTGGATGTTGTTTAATAGTCAGATAAATAAGGGAATGTATTCTCCTCCTGAATCAATAAAAACATAATACATAATGTGAACTTTAAGGACTTATTTCTGAATTTTAGGTAAGCTTAGTGGCTTAATGTGTGCTACTTAGTAAAATAGTTAATCTCATTAATTTTCATGACCACATCCTCAAATGTGAATAACTTAGTAAACATTTTATGACTATTGATGAAAAAGTGAGTAAGAAAGTGTGCTCTACTGTCAGTTTTCCCTAGTAAAAATAAATTACTACCAAAAAAAAAAAAGGCAGTAATATTTTCAAAGAATATATTGAAACTATAGGGGAGGAAAACCTTTGCCTTCTTCCCTCTTACGTTCTTTGGGCCTGCCTAATAATTACATTGATATAAGACAGATTAACAGGAGAAAGATAAATTTAATTTGTAAAACAAAGAGGTTTGGACTTGGGTAAGTAATTAGTGAAGAAGTAGCAAGGTTTGTTTATAAAGTTCTCTCAGTCTTGAACTCCTATCTCAGGCAATAAGGATGCCTTCTACTCTCCAGGTGCCAGAAGGATACCCTTTTCATGGAAATTTCATGGAAATTTCCTGTTTTCAGGGGCACAAGGTGGTTCAGAGTGTTTTCCTTGCACTGGCTGTTTCTTAAGTAACTTTAACTCAAAATAATCAATATGCCAATAAATATGCATATTTTGGAGTGGTGTATTATGACTCACCTCAGAACCATACAGACCTGAAAGATGAAGGATATCTAAAATCAATTTTATGTATAGCATGGAAATTTGGATAATGGGGAAAAAAGATAACTTTTATGAATTTTAATCTAGAGGTTTCTTAAGGCAGTGACTCAGAACCTATGGATAGTGGCACCTGAGAGAACTGTTGATTCATTCATTGTTTCATTTAATTTATATGATAAATAGCACAATTGTGTTGATAAAGTCTTGACATTGAGCTGCTCATCTGGTTTTATAGGAAACACATAGAAACACAGTTTGCTATGACATTGCCTAGGGGAAGTGCAACGTCCAGTCATGGAGAGACAAATTCCTGTAGAAACTGAAAGACTGGAGGAAACTTTTCTGAGGCTGAGACTTGAAGTGCTGGTGAAAATGGTCAAGCAAAGGCATGAGTATGGATGTGTGTGTGTGTGTGTGTGTGTGTGTGTGTATGTGTGTGTGTGTGTGAGAGAGAGAGAGAGAGAGAAGAGTTAATCTGAGTAACAAGTTTTCAAAAGTAAGCTATTTTCTTTATTGCTGAGGCACAGAATCATAGAGTAGGATGAAAACTATTGTAAGAGTCCATGAATATATATATGCACTAACTACCCATAGAACAAATCATATGACTTTGGATCTTTTCTATTTTTCAAGTGTACATAATGAAATGTAAATTTTATTGCTGAAATCAGAATTTCAGGTGGACATTAAAAAGCTCAATGACAATGAGGAACAGGAACACATAATTTCGAAGTTAAGAATCTTTCTCTGTGTTGAAAATGTGGAGAAGCTCTGATGAATAGCATCAGTCTCCAATCTGATAAATTTGAAAATATACTGAAGTGTCATTAGCCATTTTCCTAGGTTGTCTAAAAACCCCAACAACATCTAAGAGCATAGTAAAACATACTTTCACACAAGTTTGGACAATTTCCTACACTTTAAGTAGCCTAAATATGTTAGATGGATATGTATATATCATATAGATATTATATATGTATATATTAAATATGTTAATATGTATATATTAAAAACTATATGATAACATAATTAGCAGTACACTTTGAAATTCATTTTTATTTTCCCAATTATACACAAAATTATATTTATAGGATCAATTACAGCAAAGATAACATGACTAGAGCATGGTGGTAGATAAGATGTCTAAAGAAGTGGAATTCAATATTTGTTTAGAAAAAATAAAATAGCATAACCATCTCTGGTGACTGCAGAAGGTAGACGACAAATATGTTCCAGATTATTACAGGTTTTCTAACCTGAGAAACTTGGACCATCAGGGTGGGCTGATTTTAAAGAAAGATCCTTGCCTGAATTCCTACAGATAACAAAAAGGAAAAGAAAACTTCAAATGTGCACCAAATGCATGAATATGAGGGAAACTGCAGGAGGCAGTTCCAGGACAGCCGTCTGTATCATGACCGTTGGGAGGTGAATTTCAGCATTTGGTGCATAAAGTAAGAAGATACTGAAATAGGAATGGCAGTGAAAAGTACTAGTATAGATAAACTTCAACAGTCTTCTTCCCTCACATTTTATTATTATTATTTTCTTTTCAGTGGATACCTTGGCCTGATTCACCATACTACCAAGCTTGGCCTGCTCTTTCTCTGGGCTACTTGCTGCATGTTTCGGGACAACTTCAAAATAGTAAGCTTCAAACAATGGAGTTGGTGGAGACGGTCTTCTAAGGGTTTTGTTGACACATATTGTAATCAATTAAACAATGTTAAACCACACTTGGGGAAAAAAGTCGCTGAGTAACCTGAAAACACCTTCCTACATGGATCCTGCAGGGATCATAATAGGGAAGGGCATAGTGTTTTTTGTCTTAAGTTTTTGTTTTTCTTGAATAAAGTTTAGGTGAGCAGTTGTCAAAAACTAAAAGTTAAGAACCGAGAATGTTGGAGTGCACTGAAAGGCTCCTTCTTGGTCAAGAAGCAAGGACTAATCTGAAAACCATATGTCCACTCGTTATCTACACATTCTCTTGTAGAACATCTTGGGAGCCCTTGCTCACTATCCAATGTAATAAAGACAAAGATTATATAACATGTAATAGTGACTGTCATGTGAAAACGTCTGCTGACCTAATTTTTTACATAAATGACCCTATTTCATGGTGTCTTCCTGACATATGTGGGGTCCCAGCTTTGCTCAGCATGGAGCACATCTCTTGTGATTACTGAAGCTAGAAATAAGCAAAATATTCCCAGATGGAACCGGAGATGCAGATCTAATCATTTGAGAAGTATATTCCTCTCTTTGGTATGATTTTAATCACTACCTTCTAGGCAAAATCAGATTTATTTCAGGAAATAATAAGGATGTGGATTGCTCTGTGATTTGCAGTTTTCAAATTTAGGGAACACAGTGATACTTCCATAGCCAAAGACAAACAATTTAGTCCTTCATATCCAAAATTATAAATTAACATTTTTTGAGATTAATTATAACCCCTAGACTTTTTAAAATGACCTTTCCAGTTATTGCAAGAATTGAAGGTTATTTTTTCCATTAGAAAGGCAATATGTTTTAAACAGGACTATAGAAGAGCTGGATGAAAAGCTTTGCCAATCATTGCCAGGTAATTAAAGGACTAGTAGCACCATGCTGTAACAATTAAATGAGTTTATTTTTATTTTTTAATTTTATTTTAGAGACAGAGCGAGCACAGCAGGGGTAAAGAGAAACGGGAACAGAAGATCTGAAGCGGGCTCCACAGAAACAGCAGCAAGCCTGATGCTGGGCTTGAACTTCTGAGCCTAAATCGACACTTAATTGACTGAGCCACCCAGGCACCCCTCAATTAGATGGATTCTAACATAATTTCAGAACATAAACATTGATAACTGGACAAATTTCATTTAAGTGTTATATTTTACTAAGTGAAAAGAAAATAAATACCGTTGAAGTTTGGTTACGAATATCCTTCTAAAATTTGTTACTGCTGTTGTCTTTCAGAAAACCAAAACATATTTTTAATATCCAAGAGGTTAAGTATTTTCCAAATTGTCTTGGGTTTTTTGAGGTCATTTTAATGGTCTTTATGCATCAACCAATGGCAAATCTACAACTCTCTGTCTACATTTTCATCAGCTTGCAGGATGAAGTCACAACAGCCCTTGCATTTAAGAGGCTGGAGCAACAGTGACATCAATTCCATTTTTCATTCCACCTATTTTCATTATTAAAAAAAATAGTTTAGGGTTAAAAGGTGGCCATACGGTCTCTGAAGATCTCCATGTTAACAGCAGAGCAGAGTGGCAAGCCATTTATAAACTGTGTGCCATGTAAGCATCAATGCACAAGGGTGTTGATGTTAACAGGGCTAAAGAGAGCCAGATATTGCGGTGCTATAACATTGTCAAGTCAGTCAAGAATTGAGAAGTCAGTCAAGAATTGAGAAGTCAAGGGCGCCTGGGTGGCTCAGTTACTTAAGCATCTGACTTTGGCTCAGGTCATGATATCACAGTATGTGAGTTTTAGCCCTGCATCAGGCACTGTGCTGACAGCTCAGGTACTAGAGCATAATTCAGACTCTGTGTCTCCCTCTCTTTCTGTCCCTTTCCTGCTCCTGCTCTCTTTCTCTCTCTCAAAAAATCAATAAGCATAAAAAAAGAACTGAGAAGTCAAATATAAAACAATTAAAGTAAAAACTGTATTCAATTTTGCTCTCCCATCACTACTGCAGCCACTACTTCGCATTTAAATAGACCTTTTTACAGTATTTATGATGATTTCATCATCATTAAGCAACACTAATGAGACCTTTGTAACATTAGTCCACCATTCTCATTTAACTTCTGAACAGAATGCTTTTTTAAAAAAAAATTAATGTTTTGATTTATTTCTAAGTGGGGGGGGGAGGGCAGTGTGAGCAGGGAAGGGTCAGAGAGAGAGGAAGATACAGAATCTGAAGCAGGCTCCAGGCTCTGAGCTAGCTGTCAGCACAGAGCCCATTGCGGGGCAGGAACCCACAAACCGTGAGATCATGACCTGAGCCGAAGTCGGACGTTTAACCCACTGAGCCACCCAGGTGCCCTGAACAGAATGCTTTTGAAAACATCTTCACTCTTTTTAGTTTGCTTCTCTATAGAAGGTTTTAGGAGGATATATTAAGCAAACACAAATAATAACAGGTGATTATAAATTAAAATAGCATACATACATCAAATTATTCCCTTCACTTCAGAGTAAGAGCTAGGAAACTTTATTTTTGATGTTATAAAATTCTTAAACAACCTAGGAATTTTCCATTCCATGTATGATATAATATGGAATGAATAATCCAGTTTTATTTCACTCTGAAGACTCAGCATAATGTATCAATTTGCTATAATAGAAAAATGTGATATCATTGCAAACGAGTTGCTCTGAGTTTGGAATAAGAAAATTAAGAGTAACAGGAGACACTTTAACCAGAGTGATGGTTAGCAATGTTTACTTCTGCAAGCCAGGGTGAAATTACTTCCTTTGGATTGGCTAGTATGTACCAAAGTTTGATGGTTCTAATTTTTTCTGAGATGATTACTCATTTAATCGCTAAGGACAGTTTGAAATGTCTCACTTTGATTTGGATAGTCCCATATAAAACAGAGTTCTAAATAGAAACATCTCAACATTACAGTCAGAACTTCAATCAAAAAGTGTAGAAAGATTACTTTAAACCACCTTTATTTCTCAAATCGTTTATTCTTATCAATGTTTTCCACATCAAAATCCATCCATATCAAGGCTATTTTTTGAGGCATATAAATGAATGTAGAAAAATTTTTATATTTTATGCCATATTACTAAAATTCTAAGAGACTGAAAAACTTTTGGATGTTTCTGAAAATTCAACAAATATTTTTTGAAACCCAACGTGAAAACTGTATAGATCATCACATTTTCTAGCTTTCATACTCCAAAAGGTATTTGTATCAGTGTGGAAGTCAAAATTAAAAAGAAAATGATAGAGAAAAATCTCATCTATTAAGTACTTGTATATTCTTAATATTGCATTGATATATTGCATATATTTCCACATATATGTTCAAATACAAATTATATATGCACATTTTAAATTATAATTATATATGCATAATTTCTAATTTGATTCCCAGAAATATATACTGAACTTAGTAAAATCTTTTTATCTTAGGCATAAAGAAATTGCAGTTGAGAATGGTAAAATTACACAGCTGAGATCCTAAAGTTTGAGTATTACTTCTTCCTTTAATGTGAGAAAATAAAGACTTAGAGAAGTTAAGTGAGTTCCACACAAGGCTATACAGGCTTAGAACTGAAATTAGAAGTCTGTCTACCATACCACTCTGCTTACAAGAAATAAGAAGATAAGACTTTTATTTATTGAAAGCCAATTCTGAGTCAATCCATGTGTTAGGATTCTTACATTATTGCTCATAATCACAAAACTGCGAACTAAGTGTCCTTTACCCTGTCTTTTGCTTCATTTGTTCTTTTCAAAGATTGACAGTGATATCTAGAAAAATTAAGTTACTTTACCTCAGGTCAAACAACCAAAAATTCAGATTGGTCTTCAATCCCTATTCTATACGCTTCTCAACTCACTTGATGCCTACTTCAGCAAATAGTGGCAACATCATTTATTTAGCTTTCGCTATTGAAGAATTATTGGCAATATGTTCCAATATCGATTATCAAAACCTTAACATTTTAGAGTCACAAAGTACAGGGCAGTGATTCACCCTTGCTGACTCTATACAGGAGCTCAAGTAGAAGTGGATTGGGGAATTTTCTTATAGCTTTAATACTTTTTCAGAGCAAATGAGTCCTTTGGGTGTTTTGTTTTGTTTTTCTACTCCACAAAATAAACTGGTCAATATGTTTCAACTGATAATGGAAAACCATCAACAACTATATCTTTGGGTAGACAACTAACATATTTTTCTCTATATAAGTAATTTCCATTTATATAATATTCCAATAGTTATAAATCTATAAGCAAAACATATGAGCAAAAGAAAGCAGCAATAAAACCTATTATTAATTCCTTCTCTGAATATGTAATAGAATCGGTGCTTAATCATCCTATTCACACTCTATTACATTCTAGGAGCATTACTTACACGGGGAGAGCAAAGACTCATAACAATGATGTGATGCATTGCAACACCCCGAACTTTTACTCACCCCAAGTATAATTATGTTCATCATTACTTTCCCACTATGGAGGTTTTGTTGTATGATAATATTTGAAATTATATTTACACATACTTTTGTAGGCCAAACTATGTTGATCAAAATCTTAAACAGGAATACTATACTTTCCAAATAGTGATGAGAAATCAGTTTATATAGGTTACAAGAAATTGCCTCCATGTCAAAGTCATTTTTCAAGCATAAGTAAAAATGCTTTTTAGTTAACTTATTGCTGATCAGGAGGTTGGAGGGTTATTCTCTACTCCTTGATATGATCTTTTGCTTAACAGTGTATTATGTTTTAGGTGTTTTATATGTTGTTTATTATTCTGCCACAAACTTTTTGATGCCCACGCAGCATTCCATCATAGGAATCAATTACTTCTCCTGCATAAATATTATGTGGGGGATTACTTTAAAAATATAGGTTTTTGGGGCATCTGGATGGCTCAGTTGGCTAAGCATCTGACTCTTGATTTCGGCTCAGGTCATGATCTCACGGTTTGTTGGTTTGAGCCCCATGTCACACTCCGAGCTGACAGCGTTGAGACTGCATGGGATCCTCTCTCTCTCTCTCTCTCTCTCTCTCTCTCTCTCTGACTCTCCCAACCATGCTTTCTCTCACTCTCTCAAAAAATCAATTCAAAAATTAAAAATATAAGTTTCCAAACTTTACACATTGACAGTATCATAGCCGATGAGGTGTATCCAAGGCATAATTAATTACTAATCAAAAGTATAGATTTTCAAGTTTCACCTCCAGAAATACCGATTTCTTTAGTATGAGTGAAGAAAAATCTATACTTTTATCAGCTCCTCAATTGATTTTAATGGGGAGAATCTTGGGAGAACTACTAGTAGACTTGTACTGATGTGTTTCTAAATAAATCTTTTATTTTCAGACACTTAGGCTGTCCAGTTTTCCAAAACCGGAAATTATAATATTTTGTTACATATGACTGGCTTTTTTCTTGAGTTAATTTCTCCAAGCGGAATTGTTACACTGCTTACTAGGTATTGCTAAATATTACTTCTTTTTTCTATTACATAATCTCTACCATGTACACTCATAGTGACCAAAGTAAATGTAAGTGTATGTTAGTTACCCTTAAATAATATTGCAGAGAATTTTTACTGATGTCATGTTTTTATTTTTACTTTTCCTCAGTTGACAAAATTTCAGTTCACTCAACAAAAATGACCACTTTAAGATGATTTACACATTTATGTGTTGTTTTTCTACCATATACAATCGCTATGATTAGCCAGGAATTTCTGACTTTGTTGTTTACTGTTATATCTCCAACAACATAAACAGTGTTTGGTACATGGTAGATATTCAAAAACAATTTGCTAAACAAATTATAAATTATTTTTCCATACATCCTATGAGTCAATTTAAAATTTTTAAGGGGCACCTGGGTAGCTTAGTCGGTTAAGTGTCCGACTTTCGCTTGGGTCATGATCTCGCGGTTTGTGGGTTCGAGCCCCGCGTCGGGCTCTGTGCTGACTGCCCGCTCAGAGCCTGGAGCCTGTTTCAGTCTGTGACTCCCTCTCTCTCTGACCCTCCCCTGCTCACGCTGTCTCTCTCTCTCTCTCTCTCTGTTGCGGACGAAATGACACAAAGGACAAGACACACACAAAAGACAGACACAGACACAACTCTGGCCCGAGGAACAATTCTCTGCAAGCCCCTCTTGCGGTTTCTTTATACCCCGGTAACTGGATACAAACTGAAATCTACAAGATGCATTCCTTTACCAATTAAGGGCAAGTAGCCAAACACATTTCAAGGACAGTGGGGGGAGCAAAGGGAGGAAGCGACCACAACATGTTTACTAAGAGGCCTGCTCACAATTCCAGCCTTCTCCTTACTTCTAAGGAGGGCATGTTCCCTCGTTTGCAAGTGGACCATTAAACTTGGATATTGTGTGCAGGCCTCCTGGCAGAGCATCCTGTTTGCAGGGATGCTTTGCCCAGGCAGGGAGCCCCGTGTGCAGGCACATCCCCGCATCCCTAACCACGCTTTCTTGTGGTCACTGTCGGGCTCCCACACTCTCTCCTAGAAATAAATAAAACATTAACAAAAATTTTTTTTAAGTCATTACTTCCTGGATTCCTCCTTCTCACACTCTCTTCTGCCCCATATTCAGTGAATTGGGAAAGGCAGTTGCTTTTGTCCCAAACAACAGATTTTATCCTTCAGAATGATTTCACCGTCTTTACTTCATTTTCTGAGTCTCCTAAGCATTTTCTTTCTTTCTTTTTTTTTTGGTGAATAAATTTTCTCAGTCTCTACTTCTGATGCCATTCCATGCTCCAAGATGTAAGCCTTCAAATCTGATATTGAAGTGGCTGCAGCTTCCTATCTAAGTTTTATTACCAGCTACCCTCTCCTATCCATAAATAGCATGAATACTCACATAAAACTGTTAGATAGAAACTGGATATGAACAGTGTAAGGAATGCCCCAAAGCAGAGTCTCAGGTCCTAGGGGGATTCCCTTAGTCCTGATTCTGAAAACAGTTGCTTCATGTTTTTCTCCAGTTTCATGGATGTATATTGTGGAAGAGATAGTCTGGTACTCATTACTAGGTCATAATCATGTGAAACCCTCAAAGAAGCTCATCATTATTACTTATTTTTATTTAAGCATTTAATTTTGTAGCCCATAATAATCTGTCAGTCAACATTTGCTGAAAAAGTGTGTGTGGGGATGTCTGAAGGGAATTAAAAAGAAGCATGCTACAAAAACCTCTAAGATGCCTTTTAAGATTTAAAAAATATGCACATAAACTCTTTAGTATCTCAATAAATTTCCTTTGTTGCAATCATAAAATTCAATCGTTAGCCAATTAATTTTTCATATAGCTCAATGACTGAGGTACATAATTTGCTGATGGAGCAGCATAGATCATTATAACAGCTTGTTTTTTCAATTAAATCATCTGAAACTATCTATTGATGATCCAGTATTACAGTTTAATAAATATGATTCCTTGCTCTTTTTTGCATATTTTGCTGTTTCAGTAAATTGGTCAATTATTATGCTTGCCAAATTTTACTGACTAAGCTATATACTTTAGCCCTTGATTTTACATATTTTATTGCTCACATTACATATTTCACAGACTTATCTCATGCATATTCTAGATTGTTGACAATGTTGCATACATTACCAATTATGAGGGTCAAGTTATCTACCGGATTTTTCTCATTTGCATAATATGCTAAGTGAGCTTTATATTAAAGTCTGAAATCTGGAAGATAATATATTATACAAATATATCTTATTCATAACGTTTATTGACTTATAGAAAAGTAGTCTTCCTTTCATGTCTTTTATTTTATCATTGTAAGTGTAATATTAGTCTTTTGGAATCATTATGAAAACTAACTTCTTTAATTGTATTAGGGTCAAGGTAATAGGGGAAATACTATTCTAAAAATAAGTTGAGACGTAAAATTCTAATATCTCAAATTATTTTTAATTATTTACTGGAAAATTTCTGTATTCTGTAGGAAACATGTTGTTTCTGTTATTTACAGAAAAAATCCTTTGTAAAAAGGACTGGTTAGGTCTACGCTAATAAAATACCACTGATGAGGTTTCTTAAAAACCAGAAATTTATTTTCTCATAGTTCTGGAAGCTAGGTTCAAGATCAAGGTTTCAGCAAGTTTTGTTTCTCCTGAGGTCTCTTTATTTGGCTTTCAGATGGCCACATTTTCTCTGAGTACTCACATGGTCTTTCCTCCCTTGTACACACACTTGGTGTCTCTCTCTGGGTCCTAATCTCCTCTTGTTATAAAGACATCAGTCAGATTGGATTAGGACTCATCCTAATCATCGCATTTTAACTTAATTATGACTTTAAAGCTAGTCACAGTCTACATTCTGATGCATTGGAGGTTGGAGTCTCAAATATAAATTTTGCAGACACACAATTCAGTCCATAACACTAACTTAATGATTAGTTACATGATATTTTAATACTTCTTATATAATTCAGAAGAATAATAGAAAATTTTAGAAATTACTTGGTATTATTTGTAATTATGGATCTTATAACTATTGTTATATGGATTTATTTGATTATTCCACAATTATTCTCATTTTATAACATGCTATTTGACCCCACACCTAAAAAAATTTAATGACATTTCAAAAGTGTTTTATATATAAGCTATATATTTTATATTATTTAATTCTTGTATGAGTGAACTAAAAAACAAGAATGTTGAAGGTATTTTATTTCACAGTTATACCCTATTGGGAATCTCGTATAAATTTATATTCTAGAATTCCTCAAGGTTGTTTCCCTTTCACTATAAGATTAGCTGGAAGAACTTGGGGGCACCAGGGTGGTTCAGTTGGTTAAGTGTCCGACTTCAGCTCAGGTCATGATTTCGCAGTTTGTGGTTTGAGCCCCACATCAGTCTCTGTGCTGACAGCTCAGAGCCTGGAACCTGCTTCAGATTCTGTGTCTCCCCCTCTCTCCACCCCTCTCCTACTCACACTCTCTCTCTGCCTTTCACAAATAAACTTAATAAAAAAATAAGCTGGAAGAATTTTGATCCTGTTTGATTCTATAGCTGGAATACTTACATTGAAACATTTCTATGTAATTTTATACATTTTCCTTCCCAGATTTTAAGTCTTTGATTTGAAATTAGAAACATGTTAAGAGGAAAATGTGTGAGGTATGGACAATACTTCAAGTTTTGAAATAATGAAAACTTGTCATTTTAATAATGATAGAATGCTTTAATGATGATAACAAGTGATAGCACTCTTAATGGTAGATTTTAAGATATCAGTTAAGATTCCCATGTACAGGCTCAAATCAATCCATGGAAATTATTTGCAAAAATAGGGTTTATATATGTGTGTTTCTGATTTTGTTTTGTTTTTTTTTTTTCCTTTTTGGTGAGTCTCTAGAACGTATGCCATTAGCAAAAAGACTTAGAAAGAAGGATTACGTGCTACTACCTAAATGTGACAATAGCTTATTTCTTTCATCGGAGGGTTATCAGGAAGCTGAAAATTTGGGGGAAAATTGCTTATTGTAGTTAAGTTTGGGGTTGGAGAGGAAGAAGAATAAAGGAAGAGAGGGTGATTGCTGCTCTGAAAGGAACAACCCTTCAAGGCCTATACGTAAGCTGTGTCAACTTCCAAGGTTCTCAAACAAGTCTCATTTCTGGAAAGTGACCTTATCTGAAGAATAACAATATTTTCAAAATACAAGATAAAAATCATGAACCTCAGGATCTTTGCATATGCTATCACTACGTCCTAAAATATACTTCTCTCTTTGCATGACTAGATCCTTTTTATCTTTCAGGTCTAATCATATATTTACCTTCTCAGAGACCTCTCATAGATCAAACGGGGGCCTGACTCATTGGTCCAACTCTCTTATTATTTTGTACTACATATATGTTTAACTCAACACAGTTTCACAATCAATAACTATTTATTTATATTCTTGTTTGCTTATCAAATGAATGTGATAATAATTAGAACACATACAGTAGTAACAAAATTTTGTTACATATTCTATTTTATGAGCATTTGCATCAGGGGTTAGCAAATGATGTCTGCACACGCAATCAATTATTTACAGTATAACCTGAGATATCTTTCAAAGATATGCATCTTATTTTTTCAGTGTCAGTTCAAACTATTTGACTAGGCTTTAGAATAAAGGCAAAGTCCTGGCCTTGGGATACAACACTTAACAATTCATAGTCATATGCTAAAACCTTAAAAGTTGAACCCCACCAGGGCACTTGGGTGCCTCAGTCACTGAGCATCTGACCTCTACTCAGTCAAAATCTCCCTGTTCGTGGGTTTGATCCCCAAGGTGGGCTCTGTGCTGACAGCACAGCCTGGAGCCATATTTGGGTTCTCTGTCTCCCTCTCTTTCTTTCCCTCCCCCACTCGTTTTCTCTCTCTCTCTCTCTGTCTCTGTCTCTCTCTCCTGCCTGTCTCTGTCCCTCCCTCTCTCTTTTTTTCTCTCTCTAAATTAAATAAATAATTTAAAAAATTGAAAACAATAAAAATAAATAAAAGTTGACTCCCCGAAAGAGCTCTGGACCTCTCCTCTTCCTGTAACCTACCTGCTTATTCCCTATGCCAACTGCAACCTATGCATACCTCTCGGATATCATTTACTATACTGGAATTTCCTTGGAAAACACTCATGCTTGTTTGCCTATAGTTGCCAAGATCTCGTACTTCTGATTTAGCAGTTACTCAATAACTTTCTGAAAAATAGATGAATTACTTACATCTATATTTCAAATGTGCTCCAACTACAAATTAACCTTCTTGCCCGTCACAAATCAACTTTTTTCCACTCTTGCTATATTAAGGACATTCTCCATATTACCTTGAATGGAAATTTTGGAGTCATTTTTAGCTGATTTTTATCTGCTTTAGATCTCTCAACTTCCATTCAAACAAAAAGACAGCTATACTTCTAAACAATTTCTCTCATTATCTTACTTTTCTTATATCTATTTACTCTTTTCTAGTGCTACACCATTTGATCCCCAGTATGTCAGGTTAAAATAGATTTGATCTTCATGTTAGTTTATATGCTCCCAGCCTATCACAAATAGCTTTATTTTACAGACCCTCACCATATTCCCCACCTCTTATCAATGTGTTTCCATTTGCTGACGTATTCTCCCCCATATCCATTTTATTAAATGTTTAAAAATCAACTTAATTACCAAGTACATGAAAATTGTCTTTTCTTTCACAGCCTAATCTTTTCAATTTAATCTCTCTCTTTAATTTGGAATTCCATAGTTCTATGTTATATCATTATTGCAATATATTCTACTTTAGTTTAAGGGCTTTTTTTTCCTCTATTTTTTTCATAGTTATACCGCCCCCTAAAATGTTCTAATGTCATAAGAAAAGGAAACCCAGCATTTTTATCTGTTTACTTTTGCATTGTCGAACATTATCCTTTGTATATAGTAAGGTCTGAATAATGTTACTCAAGTAGGTAAATGGGAATATTTGGCTCATATATGACATATAGTTGTTTGTAAGAAGAAAGGAATGAAGGGGCGCCTGGGTGGCTCAGTCAGTTGAGAGTCAGACTTTGGCTCAGTTCATGATCTCATCATTCCCAAGTTTGAGCACCAAATCCAGCTCTGTACTGACTCAGAGCCTGGAGCCCGTTTCAGATTCTGTGTCTCCCTCTCCCTCTCTCTCGCTGTTCCTCCTATAATCGCATTCTGTCTCTCTCTCCCTCTCTCTCAAAAATAAATAAACATTAAATTTTTTTGAAAAGGAATGAAAACAGCAGCTATTTCTTTTTAGAGTTTTTTAAGTTTATTTATTCATTTTGAGGGACAGAGAGAGAGCAAGCCAAGCAGGCAGGGCCCAATGCCGGGCTTGATCTCACAAACCAGGAGATCATAACCTGAGCAGAGATCAAGAGTTGGACACTTAACCAACTGAACCACAAAGGAGCCCCTGAAAACAGCAAATATTTTTCTTGTAACTTAAACCCACTCAGTTATACATATTCCCTGATTTTTAATTTTTATAAAAGACTTTAAATTATTGTCACGCAGAGATGTATACTTTGGACCATTAAATGGTAAGCCAAATAAGGTAATTTGTTTCCAACGTTTAAAATTGGTAGACTTTATTTAATTTCCAAAGTCTTTTTTAAAAGTGAGAAGCAGATCTGGCAGCACTGAACAAATATTCATGTATAGCTGAAATTTGCTGGAGATGAGTGGCAACTGACCTATTTAGCTGAGGCTGCTGTGTTTCAGTTTTCCAGATTTTCAAATGGCCTATTTACCTTAATTACCTCTCTCTCTCTCTCTCTCTCTCTGGTTGGGGAGAGGGGTCTGCTGGTGTAAACATTTAATTAGGATCTTTTCTTTTATATCCTTGACCTACATACTTTACTAAGAAAGAATAAGATGTCAGGACTTGCATTTAGAATCAGGGTTTAAATACATAAGTACACTATCTATCCCACCCAGCTGAACAGAAGCAGAAAGAAATTGAAAACAGTGCAGATAAGGAAGAAACAGAGAAAGGATAAAATAAACAAAGAGCATGTGGTTATAGGTTAAAAACAAAAAATAATAAAAATCAGGGAAATGTCCATACCCCAAACTAGGCACTTAGCATACAGTACTGCATCAGTTAATCTTTACCATAACTGTACAAGAAATATTTCTAGCTTTTTCCATGGAAAAGACCCGGAACTAGTGACACCCCATTAGCAAAGACTACCTCTACTGCTCAGGTATCAATTCTAAATACCATTTTCCACTAAAGAAATTACTGGTCTTTGGAGGAATGACTGATTCCAAGGCTGGTGAAGGAAAATTTTCCACATGAAACTGAAATGATTTGTTCAGAAAAAGAGGGAGTGTTCAAAGAATGATTGTATGTAACACAGGACTCAGAAGCTGAATTGAAGGGTTTCACTGCTTGTATCTAAAAATATTTGAGTACCAAAATAAGTAATGATAATAACAGATTATATCATACTGAACAAAATAAGGAAGATTTAGTCCATATGGGTATCAATTTTGAAATTAACTATTAAAGTTTTTTAATGTTTATTTATTTGAGAGAGAGAGAGAGAAGGACAGAGAGAGGGGGTGACACAGAATCCAAAGCAGGCTCCAGGCTCTGAGCTGTCAGCAAAGAGCCTGATGCGAAGCTCAAACTCACAGATGGCAAGATAATGACCTGAGCCAAAGTTGGACACTTAACCGACTAAGCCACCCAGGCACCCCGAAAGTAACTATTTTAAAGCTCAATAAGAAATAGCATATTAGATGACTAGGACCCAGCACCCAAAATAATTAATGAGTACAAGGAAGCCTAATTGGATAAAAACTGTGGATACCACTGTAATAGGATCATCAAAATTAGCATCACCATAATGGTGTGTGATTGATACAGAACACCATTTAACAAATGCAGTATGTAGAACTAACATTCCTCTGTGCTATTCCTGTGGAACCTAATCAAAAGAGAACATTACAAAACTCTACATTACACAATTACCAGACTACAAACCTTGAAAGTGTCAAGGTCTTAAAAGTCAAGGGAAAATTAAGATGCAGTTTTAAATTCAAGGAGACTGAAAAGATATGGAAACTGAATTCAACAGGTGATTTTAAACTGAACCATTTTGCCATAAAAGACACTGTTGGGAAAACTGGTGAAATTTAAAGAATTTGAGGATAAAATGATAGTTAAATAAAAACAAATGACTTCTTGATTTTGATGGTTGTACTGAAGTTTGATACAAGAATGTTATTGTTTGTAGAGCATCAGATTGGTAACTTACCCCCAAATGGCACAGGGAAATATACTCGATTCTGTTGTGCTTGAAAATTTTCTGTAAGTTCGAAATTATTTCAGATAGTTAAAAAATATATTACATATATATTGCAAGTGAAAATGAATTCCTAGATTTAAAGAACACACATTTATCTTTATAGAAAGAAATACTTTCTCTTTAATTGAAACACAATCACTTGCTGATTTCACACTAGCAAACACAGAGCCGTGACCATTGACTTTGTTGTTCTGCTTTCTGGTTTGTGATATAATATATATGAAAAGAGAAAAAAGCTAAAAAAATGTTCAAAGTAATTCTATTTTAACTAATTGAAAAAAATGGTACTTAGGTGAATCTGAGTGCAGAAATAAAAAAAAAATCAAATCACTATACTTCATTATTTCAAATGATTCTTTTGTTTTACATGGGACATGTGATTTCATATTTCACACTTTAAGCAAAAGACCTGTTCCATTAAAGTATCTCCCAGAAGTTTGTTCAGTAAACCAGGCTTTGAGAATGAACAGGTGGTTTGTCTTATGCTTTTCAGAGCTGACAGAGCAAACTGTGATATCAGGAAGTAGCGCAATACCTTGCATTTATAGAGAGCTAGAGTATTTTGTTGTTGAATCAAAGAAATTGATGCCAGTAAAGTGGCAAAGGGCAGACGATGATACAAGGAACAGTCTTGAACTTTGCAACCTGACATATATGAGTTTTACTACCCATTCTCCGTCATATTTATATATGAAAATATGGGCAAGTTGACAAACCATTCTGAATCTTGAGTTCATGTTTGGCAAAGCAGAAGTATAGTACGTCACAGAGCTGTGCTGAGATTAAGTGATATTATAAATGTAAACCTGCTGGCACAAGACTGATTTGTTGCTTTTCCTTTTTAAATGGATATGAATTATTGATTAAATTTCATTTCAATAATCTATTTGACAAATAGACTATACTTCCTCATGAATTACAAGGCTCTGGATCAGTGGGATGCCAAAATTGAAGATTATGTGGAGTGTGTCAGATAAATTATATACAGACTCGTTCTTGGTGCTGGTGACTCAAATGCGAGACCTCAGTGGCCCTGCCAACACTATAGCTAAACAACTGACAGTTAAACAGGTGCCACGCACCTGCCAAGGAATGGTCACTGTTGCCTTGTCTTAACCTCAAGGAATGTATAGTTGACCTTCATTATTCATGGACTCTGTATTTAAAAATCATCTATTCATAGCATTGATCACCCCTAAATTAATACTTATGGTATTTTTGCAGTCATTTGTAGCCATTCACAGTGCAGCAAAACCTTGGTGTCTCCTGACATGTATGTTCCCAGTGTAGATCAAATGAGGCAACGCTCTGCCTTCTTGTTTGAACTCTCATTTTGTAAAAGATTGTTTTTTTTTTTTCATAGTTAGTTTTGTGCCACTTTTTTCCTCGTATTTTGTGTTTTTTCTTGATGATTTTGCTGTTTAAAATGGCTTCCCAGCACAGTGAAATATCCTTCTGCCTCACTCTCACACAGACACATCACTGGATTCAGGGCCTACTGGGATAACTCAGGATGATCTTCTCAAGATACCTAATTTAATTTATGTATGAAATTATGTATGAATTTATGTACAAGGATTCATTTCAAAATAATGCAAAATCACAGTCAAGGCATTGGTAGATATCCTTGGAAAGACTATCATTTAACCCATTTTAGTCTTTCCTGTGGCCCCATTCCTTGTGTAAGATACATCCAGTCCATCCCAATATCCCCAGAGGTCCTAATTCATAAACTATAAGTTATTGTATTGTGTTAAGTTAAACATGTACATAATAATTTCTAGATCAACCACATAAAAATAAAACTATATAAAGAGCTATATACAAAAACATTATGTATATATTAAAATTGAGTACTAAAATTGAATACTAAATGTAAGTTTGTCTTACCTTTAAAAAGGCAAGAAAAGGGAAAGGTTCAAAATATGGGAGAAACAAATGTGAAAAAATAATAAAATGAAATAAATAATAAAATGAAAAAATAATAAAATGTCTATTAATATCAGACAAGGTAAACTTAAAAGCAAAATGATGCAATACAAGAGAATAAGAGGAAAATTACATACTTATAAATAAATCTATTAGACAAGGTAACATAACAATCCTAAATGTGAATGTGCCTAACAAGGTTTCAAAACACAAGAAGCATTAAACTGATATAATTGAAAGAAGAAGCAGATATACTCATAATTATTGTTGGGGACTTCAACATCCCTTCAGGAACTGATAGAACCGCTAGATAAAATCAGAGTGTTTTATACTCACTTCGGGATGTAATGTCTATAGGATTGACACAAAAATGAGAGAGTCCCATTGACACAAAAATGAGTAGAGAGAATCCCATTTTAGAAACCATATGAATATATGTGTGTACAATTATGTGTGTATATACGTGTTTGTATTCAGATAGAAAGATAAAAATGAAGTAAGAAGAAAGGAAAGAAGGGAAGGAAAGAAGAAAACAATACAGGAAAGATTTATAAAAGATTTATAAAAAGATTTATAAAAGCATTACTACTAAAGTATTAAAAGCTATTATGTCTAGAGAGTACAATAAATTCATTTTATTCTTTATAATCTTTTTATTAGTTGAACATTTTATGGTAATCATGTATTTGCACAAATTCAGAATGAAGTGTAATGCTATTTCCAATTTGAAGTGTATGAGTTATCCTCTGATGATCTTATCTGATAATACCTTTCAAGTGTTAAAAGTGTTGTCTTATCTTAAATTTGAATAAGAATTAGTTTTGTAAAGAAAACAAAAAATTATACTAATAGAATCTTCACATGAAAAGAAGTATATATCACCCATATATTGTTTTATTCTCCTTCCTTGGAAATGCATTTATTGAGAAGGAATTTATCATATAAGTTAAGTACACTTACCAAGTGTTTTCCTGTGAAACATTTCATCAAAAATGAAACATAATATTTAAACAGTATAACATAGTTATTTCAAGCACCACAGTGGCTTTTTCTTATTTCTATTTTGTCAATTTCTGCAGAAATGAAATAATTACATGCAAGTTAAAAACCATTCAATTTCTAAAAAATTTGTTTTCTGTCGTAAAACAGTAAAACTTTTTTACTGCTGTCCGTGATCATTGGACTAGAATGCATGACTGATTATCAATGAAGATAATGTCCATTGAATAATTAAAATATATTAATCATGTCTTATATACAAAAATGACTTGTTACATTAGAGGACAAAAAGAGAAGGTATAATACTAATTATATGTAGGATATTTACATTATTATTAAATAGCTTAAGAATTATGAAGAGATAATCATGTTTACAAATAGGTCCAGTTAGTACTGTTGTATGGCAGATACCATTTTTTGTTAAAATTAGTACATTTTATATTACTGGAAACATACTTATCTCTTGACATAAAATCAATCATGATGACATGGCTCATGTAAGCATTATGAAAATCAAGATACAGAAATGTTCCATCACCTCAAATATTCCATATGCTATGATTTATAGCCAGACAAACCCATACCCTTTTTCACACATGGCAACCACTAAAATGTCAACATTGGTAGATTCTAATAAGTTTTGTATATAAAATCAAACATCTAGAGCAATACTAAATGAGTGAATCTCATTTACGGATAATTAATTCTAAATTAGTGATACTCAGAAACACTATAGATAAAATAGAATTCTTTTTAAAAAACCCACTTACATAACCCACTCTAAGGCAAGAAAAATAAGAAATGAACACAATGAGAATGAAGGAGAATAGGAAACAAAATATAATGGCACACATCAGTCCAAATATAACACTAATTAAATTAAATGCAAATAGCCTAAATATATCAACTAAAAGAGTGATTGGCAGAGTGGATAAAAAAACAACTATTAACCAACTTCATGCTATCTGTAAGAAACTCACTTCAAATATAACAATACAGGTAAGTTGAAAGTAAAGGTATAAAGAGACATACACATACTATCAAAAGAAAGCATGAGCGGCTATAATATTAACAGATAAACTGCAGAGCAGAGAGAATTACCAGGAACAGAAAGTAGCATTACATACTGGTAAAAAGAAGTCAATCCACTAAGAAGGCATAGTGGTTCTAAACATATAGAAATCAACCAGAAAGTTTCATATACTTAAAACAACAACTGAAAGAACCGAAAGGAGAGATTTTAAAAATCCACAATTATGGTTAAGGACATCAAGTCATCAAATCATCTCACTCAGGAATTACTGAATAGAATTTCAGCAAGGAGGGAACAGCGTGGAAGTGTTTTTGCATCTTGTGTTCATTAAGTACATCCGGATGAACCCTAACCCATCCTGCACACCTAGAAAGCTGATTTGAGGATTAACACAACCTGAATCACAGCATTCGGCAGGTACGCAGCGCGGAGAGGCGAACTAGGGGAGAAACCACGGAGGGAAGGGGGCTGTTTTTGCTGCGGAAAGAGGAAGGAGATGGCAGAATATGGGAAAAACACCCCTCCCCCCCACAAAGGAGCTGGAAAGTGGAAAAGTGGAAACAGCCACAGGGACTGAACAAAAAAGGGAGAAAGGAGAAAGGAGTTTAAATTCCATAAAGACTGTATCAACGGGGGGGTGGGGGGGCGCAGAGTCTGAAACTCCTCAGCTGGATACTGGCGGTGCTCTGGGGGGAAGGGCGAATTCCCAGGAGCACAGAGTGAGGTCCGGGAGTCCTCGCGGAGAGGCGGCTCCCCTGCTGGGAGGACATTTGGTAGAGGCTGTGCGGCTTCCCCAGCGGCCCCCCAGGAACAATCACAGTCGCTGGTGCTGGAACAAGGCCGTTTAGGGGGAAGCCGCGTGCCAGGTGCGTGTTGTGACTGAACGTAGTCCCTGAAACACTGCTGCTGCACGATCGCGTGAACTTTTTCTGGGGCGGGCTGGCACCAGCCGCGGTCTCTGGGAATCAGCAGCAGCACAGTCCCGGGAACGTTCCTGGGTGGGTGTGGCCGGCATCCGGCCATTACTTGGTGAGGCCCTTCCCCGAAGGTCTGAGCGGGTCAAGGTGGCAGTCCTTCAGAAGTGAGGGGTTGGGAAACACAGCTGCATCCGAGATAAAATTCATGATGGAGGTGCCTCCTGGCAACCTGATGGCAAGGTCACGGACAGTGTAAAAGTAGGAGTGGAGAAAAGCTGGAGACAAAGGACAGGTGCATTATTGCTGAGCCAGGAGAACAGAGTTCTGATACTATAGACTAGGTAGTCCGGTGACTCCACCTTCACCCTTCCTGTGCATGTACATACGCGCCTACATGTGCCACAGCAATCCACCCCAGTAAGCTAAGCAGCGCCATCTAGTGGAGAACCGAGCCATTACACTAAGCCCCACACAACTGAGCCAACCTAGGTTGGGATCTCTGCCTGCTTAGTTTACACACTATAAAGTGCTTCATAGTTTGACTTCTCGGGGAATATGATGTAGTTTGAATCATATTTCAGTCTGTTTGCTGGTCCACCTATTCATTTTTTTTTCTGTTTCTTTTCTGTTTCTTCTCTTTTTTTTGAATACCGAAGGAGAAAAAATAGATTTTTATTTTCATTTTTTAATAAAAATATTTTTCTTTAATTTTTCTACTATACTTTTTACTTTTTTGTAAATTTTTCAAATTCTATTTTATTTCCATCTTTTCATTTTATTCTATTTCATTGTATTAATTTTTTCAAATTATAAACATTTTCCTTTTTTCCCCATTTTTCTCTAATCTATCAAGCCCCTTTCAACAACCAGACCAAAACATACTGAGGATCTAGCATCATCTATTTGATTTTATGTGTGTGTTGTTTTTAATTTTATAATTTTATTTTTTTATCTTATTAATTTCTTTTCTTCCTTCAAAATAATGTAATGGAGGAATTCACTCCCCAAAAAAGAGCAGGAAGAAACAACAGCCAGGGACTTAATCAACACAGATACAAGCAAGATGTCTGAACCAGCATTTAGAATCACGATAATAAGAATACTATCTGGGGTTGAAAATAGATTAGAATCCCTTTCTGCAGAGATGAAAGAAATAAAAGCTAGTCAGAATGAAATAAAAAGTTTTATAACTGAGCTGCAATCTCAAATGGATGCCATGGCAGCAAGAATGAATGAGGCAGAGCAGAGATTCAGTGATACAGAGGACAAACTTACAGAGAATAATAAAGCAGAAAAAAAGAGGGACACTAAGGCAAAAGAGCATGATTTAAGAATTAGAGAAATTAGTGACTAATTGAAAAGGAAGAACATCAGGATCATAGGAGTCCCAGAAGATGAAGAGAGAGAAAAAGGGGTAGAAGGGTTATGTGAGCATATCATAGTGGAAAACTTTCCTAACCTGGGGAAAGACACAAGGAAACCGACCATCGACAAGGCATATCATAGTCAAATTCAAAAAATACTCAGGCAAGGAAAGAATCATGAAAGCAGGAAGAGGAAAAAAAAGTCCTTAACCACTTAGGGAAGACAGATCAGGTTTGCAGCAGACCTATCCACAGAAACTTGGCAGCCCAGCAAGAAGTGGCAGGATATATTCAACGTGATGAATTGGAAACATATGCACCCAAGAATTCTTTATCCAGCAAGGCTGTCATTCAAAATAGAAGGGGCAATAAAAAAGTTTCCCAGATGAACAAAAATTAAAGAAGTTTGAGACCACTAAACCAGTCCCACAAGAAATTTTAAGAGGGACTCTCTGAGGGGAGGGGTAGCAGAAAGAGAGAGAGAGAGAGAGAGAGAGAGAGACCAAAAGCAACAAAGACTAGAAAGGACCAGAGAACACCACCAGAAACTCCAATTCTACAAGAAGCATAATGACAATAAATTCATATCTTTCAGTACTCACTCTAAATGTCGATGGACTAAATGAAGACATAAGGTAACAGAATGGATAAAAAGGAAAGAAAAGCAATCTATATGCTGTTTACAAGAGACCCACAGACAGCTGCAGATAGAAAGTAAGAGGATGGCAAAGCATCTATCATGCTAATGGTCAACAAAAGAAAGCTAAAATAGCCATACTTATACCAGACAATCCAGACTTTAAATTAAAAATTGTAACAAGAGATGAAGAAGGGCATTATATTATAATTAAAGGGTCTATTCACCAAGAAAGCCTAACAACTATAAACATTTATGCTCCAAATATGGTAGCATTCAAATATATAACTCAATTAATCACAAACATAAAGAAACACATTGATAATACCATGATAGTAGGGGACTTCAACACCCCACTTACAGCATTGGACAGATCATCTAAACAGAAAACCAACGAGGAAACAATAACTTTGAATGACACACTAGACCAGATGGACTTAACAGATATAATCAGAACATTTCATTCTAAAGCAGCAGAATACACATTCTTCTCCAGTGCATATGGAATGTTCTCCAGAATAGATCACATATTGGGACACAAATCAGCCCTAAATGAATACCAAAAGATCAAGATCATACCATGCATATTTTCAGACCACAACTCTATGAAACTCAAAATCAACCACAAGAAAAAAATTTGGAAAGATAACAAATACTTTAGTAGGAAAGATTAGCCTACTAAAGAATGGGAGAAGATATTTGCAAATGACATATCAGACAAAAGGTTAGTATCCAAAATCTATAGAGAACTTATCAAACTCAACACCCAAAAATACAAATAATCCAGTGAAGAAATAGGCTGAAGTCATGAACATACACTTCTCCAAAAAGGACATCCAGATGACCAACAGGCACATGAAAAAATGCTCAACATTACTCATCATCAGAGAAATACAATCAAAACCACAATGAGATTGCACCTCACAACTCTTCAGAATGGCTAACAATAACAAGTCAGGCAACAACAGATGTTGGTGAGGATACAGAGAAAGACAATCTCTTTTGCACTGCTGGTGGGAATGCAACCTGGTGCAGACACTCTGGAAAACAGTATGGAGGTTTCTCAAAAAACTAAAAATAGAACTACCATGTGACCCAGCAATTGCACTACTAGGTATTTATCCAAAGGATACAGGTATGCTGTTTTGAAGGGGCACAGGCATCCCAAAGCAGCACTATCAACAATAGCCAAAGTATGGAAAGAGCCCAAATGTCCATTAATGGATGAATGGATACAGAAGATGTGGTATACACACACACACACACACACACACAAAGGAGTATTACTCGGCAATCAAAAAGAATGAAATCTTGCCATTTGCAACTATGTGATGGAATTAGAGGGTTTTATGTTAAGAGAAATTAGTCAGTCAGAGAAAGACAAATATCATATGACTTCACTCATATAAGGACTTTAGGATACAAAAGAGATGATCATAAGGGAAGTAAAAATATAAAAACAGAGAGGGGGATGAAACATAAGAGACTGTTGAATACGGAGAACAAACAGGGTTGCTGGAAGGGGTGTGGGAGGGGTGATGGGCTAAATGGTTAAGGGGCATTAAGGAATCTACTCATGAAATCACTGTTGCATTGTATACTAACTAACTTGATATAAATTTAAAACAATAAATTAAAAGCCAATTTCCTGAAAAGAAAATATCAACAAGGTTATAAAAGAATTAGAAAACACTGCTAGCTAAGAAGATCTAACTGGCATTTGTAGAACACTTAGCCCAACAATAGCAGAATACAGTCTAAAAGTTCCACTGAAGCAATTAACAAGATGCATCATATCATGGGTTCCAAAACAGACCACAAAAAACTTAAAAGAATTGAAAATATAGTGTATAAATCTGAGTATAATGGAATCAACTGAACCATCGATAATAGAAAGAAAATGGGAAAATCTTCAAACACCTGGAAATTTAACAGTAGACCTCTAAACAATCTGTGGGTCAAAGAGGAAGTCTTAGTAGAAATGAAAAAAAATTGAATTCATTAAAAATGAATTTAAAAGTACAACCTATCAAAATTTGTGGTATGTAGTAATGCAGTGCTGAGAAATTTATAGCACTGAACGTTTAAATTAGAAAGTAAGAATGATATCAAATCAAGAAGCTAAGCTTCTTCTTCTAAAAGCTAGGAAAAGAAGGGCAAGGCAAACCCATAGCAAGCAGAAGAAAAGAAATAAGTCAATAAAATTGAACACAGAAAAACAAGAGTAAAAATCAATCAATTTAAGTGGATCATAAACCCAAATGGAAAACTTGGTGAATGGGTAAAATGCAGTTCATCCATACAATAAAATATTACTCAGTGAAAAAAGAAACAGCTACTAGTAAATGGTACATTTGTGATGGATCTCAAAGGCCTTGCACTGAATGAAAAAGCCAATCTCAACATGTTACATGTTGTTAAGATTTTTACACAGCTTTCTTGAAATAACAAAATTAAATTACAGAGAACAGATCAGTGATTTCTAGGGATAGGGTGTGATTATAATGAGGGAGGATAGGTGGGACAGAGTGTCTTGGATGAGGTAGAACAGTTCTACATATTAGTTATGAAGTTTATTATATAAACCTAAACATATAAATCTAAACATATTTTAAAATTTCTTAGAATTTTTACAGCAAAAAAAATGCATGTCAAAGATAATGAAATCTGAACAAAGTCTGAAGTTTATTTGATTGTATTGATCTAATGTCAATTTCCTGGTTCTGATAATTGTGCTAAGGTTATGTAAGATCTTTATTGTTGGAGAAGTTGAGAAAAAATACACAGGAGCTCTCTGAACTGTTTTTCAACTTTTCAAAATAAAAATGATTCAACACACACACACACACACACACACACACACACCACCTATATGTGTGGACACAGAGACCCACACACAAAAACACTTTATGAAGATGAAGGTGAAGATTAGGATGATGCTTCTAGAAGCTAAAGATAGTGAATCCCAAAGACTGTCAGCAAACTATCAGAAAACAAGTGAGAGGCATGGAAAATGTTCTCCTTCACACCTCTCGGAAAGAAACAATTCTGCTGACACCTTGGTCTTGAACTTCTTGTCCTCAGAACTGGGAGATAATAAATTTCCATTGTTCAAGCCATCCAGTTTGTATTAGTTTGTTAAGACAACCCTAGAAAACTAATACAGATTGAAAGAGACATTTAGAAATTTAGAGTATATACCATATTCCATGCAAAAAGAAACTATACGGGTATTTTCTGGTGGTGGTAAAACAGAAAATCTGTGCAATGATCTGCCTTAGTCTGCTTGGGCTCTTGTAGCAAAATACCATAGACAGAGTGGGTGGCTTACACAACAGAAATGTATTTTCTCACAGTCCTAGAAGCAGAAAATCTGAGATCAGTGTGCCAACATGGTCATGTTTAAGTGAAAGCTCTCTTCCTGGCTCTCAGATGGTCACCTTCTTAATGTCTCTTCATGTGGCCGACAGGCTGAAAGAGAGTGGGAGAGAGTGTATTGATATCTTTTCACCAGAGCACTGATATCAACACGAGGATCCCAACCTCATCATCTCCATTTAAACCTGATAATCTCCCAAAGACCCCGTCGCCATATACCATTACACTGAGATTAGGACTTGAATGAATTTTGGCGGAACCCAAATATTCAGTCAATGGCAGGTCTAATAAGCACAAATGAGTTGAACAGGGTTACGTGGAATATTGGAAGACTATGTGACCACTTATTAAACTGAAAGAATTTACTCAGCACCACATTAATCCCCAAGGAGATTTTAACAATGTGTGACAGCCATAAACTTGATTTGATCCTTGCTGCCAGGCCAGAATTAATTGGCTCTCATATCTCAACTACCTTCTTAAATATATGTCCTTTTATTTAAAGTCCTGAGGCAGTTGACTTTTCCAGCCCTCAAGGCCTTTTCTTTCTTACTCTATTCTCTTTTATTCCAGGAAATTCTTCCCTGAGCTCATCTTTCTCATGTAAAATCTTGACAAAAGCAATCAAAAGCATCCAGCACACACTAATAAGGTCCACTTGTTACATGATTTACTCCTTGAGTTATTGCTGGACTGTTTTACCGGATATTTTGTTACTGTGTACCACACTCACCATCTTACCAGCACCACTCACCAACCACCAAGGAGATATCACTTATGAACATATTTGTTAGGATAGAACCATAACTCTACCTACTAATGCTCATGCATATCAGTCAGGACAGACAAAGTTATGCTGTGATAATAAACAACCCCAAATCTTGGTGGCTTAACAATAACAAAAGGAAGTTTAGTTCTCACACATACTGTGTATAAAATGTGGTTGAGGTAAGGGTCTCAGTTTCTGACACTCACAGGCTTTGGCTAACAGAGGCCATTCTGTACCTGTAACATCTGGGATACTAGATCTACTCAGGACAGTGTTTGAAGTCAGTGTTAGATCCTAGAGCAGACATAAATCATATTCTACATTTGTTTTCTATTCCCCAAAGCATGAAGAAAATACTGCATAGAATTACTCCTTGATTTTGCAATAAGGAAATAAAAACAAAACAAACGGTAAGGATTGAAACCACTCCTTCCGAAAATTAAATCTATACATAAGTTGCTTATATAGTATTAGATGAAAATAACTGTCAACATTTTCCCAAGTGAGAGTAGAAACATTACTGTTCCTATTTTTCTGCTTTGTTTAGAATAAATAATGTGTTTAAGAAATTCATCATCAGTAGATAATAAAGCCATGCATTGGTCATCTGTTATATCCTGATATTATATATTATATAGGTGCCCACAGTCACTATACATATATGAAGGGAATAGAGGAGTATTACAATATTGCTACATAAGAGGGAAAAAAAGAAATATATATAAAATATTCTCAAATTTCTAAAGACCTTAAATGATTACAAATTCTGCTTGGTTTCTTAAAAAAATAGAGTAACTATAGAAAGTATGTAATTAATCTGTGATTTCAGGTATGATTAATCTTAAAGAAAAAAATCACTAAGTAAATGAAAATTATTCTTGAATCATCTTTTCTCATTTTCCCTTATTGAATGCTCTTCTCTCTTTCTACCCCATCTGTCTAGATTTCCCAGATATAATATTAGGTATTACTTCCCTGCAATGAACAGTTGTAAAATTTCTTTTTTTTAAGCTTATTTATTTTTGAGAGAGAGAAAGAGAAAGAGAGAGAGAGAAACTGGGGAAAGAGCAGAGATGAGGGAGACTGAGATTAGGATTTGAATGAATTTAACTGACTGAGTCCCCAGTCATCCCCTGTTAATTTCCATTACTTCCACCAAAGCATGCCCAGAAAATTTTCATTTACAAAATTTAGTCACATAAGTCCACAAGAATGCAATGACAGTGTGATGGCTGTTGAGTTGTTTAGGTATTAATTTAAACAAAGGCATCACTCTTATTAGAAGCAAATAAGTCAGAAACAAAATAAATCAATATATAACTAAGTGTTCTTTTTTTTTAAGCGTTTATTTTTGAGAAAGACAGAGTGTGAGGTGGGCGGAGCAGATAGAGAGAGAGAGACACAGAATCTGAAGCAGGACCCAGGCTCTGAGCTCTCAGCACAGAGCCTGACATGAGGCTTGAACCCACAAACCATGAGGTCATGACCTGAGCCAAGGTCAGACGCCCAACCGACTGAGCCACTCAGGCACTCCATAATTAAGTGTTCTTAATCCAAATAAGTCATCAGGATTCTTGTGTAGAAAAGTAGGGCAGACAGTTTTGTCCAATAAAGTCAGATGACAAGGAAATTGACTTTATTAAGTACATAGGTTTCAGGTCCTATGTTATACTACTTTTATATAGATTCTCTGAATTTTGTATAGACATTATTTGTTTCCTATAGAAAATTAAATAGAGGACATTTTATAGGAAGTAACTCAAGATCATACGTACCAATACCCTCCAGCTAGCTGGGAAAATATCTTCATATAAAAGTTCACATAAGAAAAGCTGAGAAAACATTGTGTTTCTTTTCTATTACTGTACCAAATTACTAAGCATTTCATCACTGAAAACAACACCAATTTATTTTTTCACAGTTTTGTAGATCAGAATTTTGTCCCATGTACTCAGCTGGTCTCTGCACATGTCTGACAAGGCCAAAGTGAAGGATTTGCCGGGACTGTACTCCTCTCTGGAGATCCAAGGGGAAAATCTGTTTTCAGGCTCATTCAAGCTGTTGGCACGCAGCATAGGTCCTGCTTACTTGCTGGCTGTCACCCCAGACCCACCTTAACTCCCAGAGACGTCTTTCCTGGTACTGGTACATCTCAAAACCAGCAAGAACAGGTGGAATACTTCTCGCAATGTTCTATCTCCTTTGCCTCCAGTTCCTCTGAGGCATCTCTAATCTCAGCAGGAGGAAAAGTACCTCACTTTTAAGGGTGCCTGTGATTAGACTAGGGCCACAAGATAGCCAAAATAAGTCAACTCATCTCAAATTCCATGGCCTAATCACATCTGCAAAATCCCTTTTGACATATTACATGCAAGTAGTCCCCCCTTTCCACAATTTCATTTACCCCAACAACCCTGGCCAGGAAGGAGATGATACTTGTGATGTATTGTCAGAAGGTCAATAGTAGCTTAATGCTACCACACAATGCCAACATCATTCACCCCACTTGATCTCATCATGGAGACGTTTTATCATTGCACATCATCACAAGAAAAAGAAGGGTGAGCACAGTACAATAAGGTACTTTGAGAGAGACCATATTCACTTACCTTTTATTACTCTTATTTTTAGGACTGTTCTATTTTATTATTACATTTTATTGTTAATATCTTACTATGCCTATTACAAAATAAACTTTGTCATATGTGTGTTTGTATAGGAAAAAACATAGTATCTATATGATTCAGATGTATATATACGATGTTTTCTGAGAGTTCAGTACGATCCGTGGTTTCAGGCATCCACTGGAAGCCTTGGAATGTATCTTCTGTCGATAAGGGTACTACTGTATATCATATTAAACAGTTCCAGGGATTAAGGTATGGGTATCTTTGAGGGAGTATTATTCAGTCAAACAAAAACAATTTCATTAACAATCTAAAAATCATAAAGTGGGAACAGGGAGGTTTTTTTCACATTGAAAATAAAGAGTCATCATTTAGAATTACTTCAGTCCTTGATTGAGGCATCTAGGTGTTTCAGCTGGTTAAGTATCTGACTTTGGCTCAGATCATGATCTTACAATTCATGAGTTTGAGCCCCGTGTCAGGCTAGTTGCTGACAGCTCAGAACCTGGAGCCTGCTTCAGATTCTGTGTCTCCCTCTCTCTCTCTGCCCCTCCCCGACCCATGCTTGATCTCTCTCTCTCTCAAAAATAAATAAACATTAAAAAAAAAAAATCGCTGGGACACCTGGGTGGCTCAGTCGGTTGAGCGTCCCACTTCAGCTCAGGTCATGATTTCGTGGTTTGTGGGTTCGAGCCCTACATCAGGCTGTGTGCTAACAGCCCAGAGCCTGGAGCCTGCTTCAGATTCTGTGTCTCTCTCTATCTCTGCCCTTCCCCTGCTCATGCTCTGTCTCTGTCTCTCAAAAATAAATAAATATTTTTTAAAAATTTAAATAAAGAATTACTTCCGTCCTTTCTGTATTATAATAATATAGCATACTACTCTTGCTATCTTTGGTTCTTTTGAATAGTTCTGATAACAAACAAAACTCATTTAAGTGAATGCAAAAATAGTTTGGCAATTGCTAAAAATACTCAAAACGGATTTGACTATATATTATTCAATGAGCTCTTTTATTTCCTAATTTAAAGTCTGTGTCACAAATATTAAGTAGCTATTTTCTTTTCCTTCCAAGTGTTTTAGCACCTGCTTTTCCATCTAGCCATTTAAAAGGAAACAGTTTGATTAGCACTGTACTATGATTTCATTAAATGTAAATATTAAACATAATTTCCTTTCAGTCTGAATGAGAGAGATGCATATGTCATCAAAGTTATCCATCTTCATTCTATAAATAAAACAGAATAGTACAACTATAATAGAATAAATGCCAGAAGATGTTGCTTTCAAAAACAGTAGATTACTAATTGACCTTTTTCTGCATTTACCATACTCTTTATCATTTCAGCAGTTAGCTATCTTCCTGACAAGTGAATTCCTTAAAAATGTGTATGACATTTAACTGGATAGAGTTATTTGTCATTGAATAATTTAATGTCATTTCTTATTGCCTCAATTTAAATGGTTGATCTAATTTTTATTTGCAATGTACCATTTAGATGACTCATATTATATTGGTTAATGTCTAAATACTTTAAAAATTTAGATGAATGTGCTTTTCACTTGTCAACATAATCAAATGGGGCATATGGGATTTAAATTAAACAGTTGATTATATCCCATGATAGAATCCATTTACTTTATCCTCTCCCTTCCATCTTGCTTATTCACATCTCCTCTATACCTTTTTGGGAGTCTATTTTATGGCTCCAGATCTACAGTAATTTCATGAAATTATCATAGGTCCATGACTGATGAGCTCCTTGCATTAACATCCCCATTTTCTTCTTTTCTTTATTCTAAGTTCCAGGGTTTATGTTTACCTACTCTGTTTATCTTCTACATTCAAATTACACCTCCTTTCCTAGATTGCACTGAAAACTAATTTCAGTGTTCTTCATAGAAGCCATAGATAACACTTTCTTATTTATTACCTTTTTCTTGCTACCATCTTTGTTGCTTATTAACATTTATACCTGTTAATAGGTACCCTATTTATATCTACCAGCTTCTATCAACATTAACCTCAATACTTTTTAGTAGTTATTTATATACTTTTCTGAAGATAGCATGTATTTTATTACCTTTCTGATGTATATGCCATTAAATATAGTTTTGAAAATTGTAGATAAATTGTCACATTACTGATTGCGAGAGAAACATAAAGAAAGAAAGGAACTGCTAAATAAATCTGATTAATCAGTTTTGTCCTACACAGAGAATGATATGGTGAATTATCTCTCTACTAAATGTGATACTGATTCATTCATTTCCTCTTTTCTACTCTGCTTATATCTAACAACACTCAGGCCAAATATAATCTGTTACGGTTCCCTTACATTCCTCTTGAATGAGTGGCTTTCCTTGACCACTCACTACACCACATCATTGGTTGCTAACATGAGCTATGTCTGCATCTCCCAAACCTGACCTTCCGTTTGTCTTTCCTCAGTCTTCACCCCACCTATTAGTCTCCAGCACAAATAATCATATCCTACATACAGGAAGAATTTTATTCCGGTTTCTCCTCAGAATCTCTGTCATTCAACCTCTCATTTTTTTCTTTATATCAGTGAGTATATATAGTCACATTTATTGAGAAAAAATATTATTTTATAGGAGATTTTCTTCTACAAAGGAAAGGAAGTGGCTTGCAAAAAACACGTAAGTGGATTTTATAAACCACAGAAGCAAATAAATAGAACTACTAAGCTGGATCACAAGAAAGATACATTGTTAAGGTTAAGTTGCAAATTTATTTCTGATTTCCTGGAAGTCAATACAAAAAAGAATATTCTATTAATTAGTGGCTATATACTATAGTGGTTAACAATATACATTTGGTTTCCTAAAAATGCTCACTGATAGCCAATAACGTTTTATCTTTTATATCATTAAAAACTCATGGACTTTGGTGGCGCCTATGTGTCTCAGTTGGTTAGGCATCCAACTCTTGATATCTTCTCAGGTCATGATCTCATTATGAGATCATGAGTTTGAGCACTGCATTGGTCTCCGTGCTGAGCATAGAACCTACTTAAGATTCTCTCTCTCCCTCTCCCTCTGTTCCTCCCTAGCTTACAGGCTTGCACTCTCTCACTTTCTCTCTTAAAAAAAAAAAAACAACCAACTCCTCATGACTTTGTATATATGATTGGGTGAAATCCATTTCAGTAATTATTCATTTTTATTTTTCCATAATTATTCCATTTTAGGCTGGCAGAAATATCACAAAATTTGACATTTCTTTATCTTTCCTTGGTAATTGGGATTTTCGTTGCACATTTTTGTGTCATACTTCGTTTTCTTCTTTTTTATAGGCTTCTTCACATACTAGGAATATTCAATCTTTTTGTATAATATGAAAATATACTTTTCAGCTTGTCAAATTTTACCTATGTTTTTATGTATTTTTCTAAGAATGTTACTTCCTGTACTCGGGATTTTTTAGGTTCTATATTGTCAAAATATCCAACTTTTCTTGAATTTCTTCAAGGGAGATAAAAGTTATGGTTAGAAAAACTCTCCCTACTCTTAATAATACTTGTAAATATGTTCACATTATTATTATTATTATTATTTTAATACTTATATATTTGTTGTTAAAGTCTGAAACA